>NW_015176496.1:8609-19343 GCF_001447785.1 Gekko japonicus | reverse complement strand
GGTGAAGTCATACATTAAAACATTTTAACAACATGGCTTAATTGAAAGAGTTGGAAGAGTCTGGTTTCCAAGGGAGGGGTCCAAAAGAGCTTCTTAGTCAGGCCTGGAGTCTTCAGTGGGATTTCAAGCATAGATCTCTGAACCATATCGCGAACATCTTAAAACTGCCCTCATTTTCCAAGCAGTTTGCCATGCAGCACTGAGATGTACGCAGAAGGTTTCAGGTTTAGTCTCTAGGGAAAAGGATCAGATGGTTGTCGATGTGAACATCTGCACCAGAGAACCTGCCCATCAGAGTAGACGATACTGATCTTGATAGACCAATGGTCTGATTCAGTATAAGGCAACCTGCATGTGTGTGTTCATGTGGGGGGGGGGGGGTGATCATCAAGAAACACAGTTCTAAAGCCAACCGGAGCCCATAAGCAAGGTTCTTTAGAGCCTAGCCCAACAAAGTCCAGGATCTTTGATTCATCCAAATTTTTATTACTATCCACTCTGAATATATCTTGTGATGAGTTAGATCATGAAAGTACGGGCAGGGAAGACCCAAGAAAAATCTGCTATGGTTATGTTGGCTGTAATGGAATTGGATGGTCTTCTACAGTCTTTGACATTGTTTCTTTGGATCTTTTAATGTTTTTGGATGCTGCCTTGAATTTGGAAGAAAGGCAGGATAAAAGTACAGTAAATAAATTCAGCCATTTTCCTATGGAGTATCAGCACCAGATCATGTCTGATTGCAGAGGGAAGGGGCAGAGTAGAAAGAAAAACTTACATTATTATATAAGTAATAGGAGTAGCTAAAGTGTGAAACCAAGCTGAGCTTGGATTCAAAATGGGGCCAGCCATGTTTTTACTTGAAAAAATTCCAAGAAATGATAAATAATCAGTACATTCTGAACTAAAAGATATCAATTTCTGAAAGAAGAATTCTGAAGTAAATAAAAGATGAAAGTGCCAAACTGAGCGAGATAAAACTTCAGGACATATGCAGGACATGTGCTTCTGAATCATAGCCCATGTATCAAACTGCCTATTTCAAAGCCTTCATTCTAACAAGCTTTTTGGCACATCAGTGGGAGTGGATGAAAGAGAACACACTCTTATGTGAATGTGGCTTAGAGGGGTGTGCCAAGAAAAAATTCATTACAATTTCAGATCCAAGCTTGAGGGAGGGGGGATTTTTACCATGATTGCTTCTCTTGGGGTAGGGGATTAACAGTTTGGGTTAAAAAAACTCCATGCTGTATTTTCTTGTTCTGGTTTTCTGGGACCATTTTCTGTGCATGTGCACTGAAGACACTGTTCTTTTCAATGCCCAGGCACTTCAAGGGTCTCCTGTGCAGCAGTCATTGAACACAACGCCACCAAAATCTCGCAAAATGCAGTTCTCCCTCTCCTCTCCAGACCCCCCAAATCTCAAGCACTTGCAGCAAAGCTGTTCCATTTTACTAGCCCCCCCCCCCAGTAGCTCATTTCTGCACACACGCACCGCAGACACTATCTCTGTGCCTTGTCTGCAAAGATGATTGGCTGGGAGTGCTAGACCCTTTCAGGGATCCAATTAGAAGGAAGGATGCTGTTGTCTAGGAAAACATGCAGATTCAAAGATCAACATGGTGAGAACATCCACATGCTCTTGTTGGCTTGGTAAGAACCTGAACCTGAACCGCCAGGCTTTTGAGTAGGAGCCGCCGCCCCTATTATACTTCCACTGCTATAGGTTGGATGATGCCCTGAGACAAACATCTGAATATGGAAGAAGCCTTAATCCGTCTACTTGGAACTTCGGACATATGATCCGCCATCTCTGGATTATGGAAGTCACTGGGCACTTTGGTTTCAATTTAGGATTTTAAGAAGTATTATATGTTTTAAATTATTATTATGTTTTTATTATGGCAAGGTTCTGCCTTGCCTCTGTAAGCCACCCTGAGCCCATTGGGGAGGGCGGGGTATAAATATGAAAAATAAATAAATAAATACATAAACTCAAAACGACACAGACTTTCGGGGAGGGTAGTTTCATTTCACTAAGAATCCCAGATTCCTAATACCATTTCGGAAACCTGAAGTAATGACCCAAAACAGCAGTTTTTTTGTGTATATTTTCAGCCTGGGAGTTCTGGTATACACACACCTAATGAAGATCTTCCTACCTTCTTCTCTGAACAAGGGCCTAAATGTCTCTATTATATGCTTCATGATTGTTCAGAATGATATTCTCATTCACATGTGTTTAGGAGAGTTCTTTTAGTTTTGTGATTGCTATAGTTTAGGGTTGCCAGACCTCCCAGTGGAGGCAGGGGTCCCCTGCCACCAGGCCCCACCACCCCACCACCCCACCACTGATCAGCTGGCCAGTAGGGGAGGCGACATACCCGGAAAAAGAGTGAGGCCCAGTTAACGTTGCGGTGATTTGTTTACATCACGTTCAACATCACCCAATAGTGATGTCACCAGTCACGTTGGCAATGTTGGGGCAACGTTATGGTATTTGGGCAAAAACACTATAGTAAAATCCAAACTTACCATAGAGTATTTGCCCAAATACCAGAGCATTGTCCCAACATGGCTGCGTGATGATGTCACTTCTGGGTCACTTCAGAAGTGACATAGACATGTCACTGCAATGTTGGCTGGGCCTCCCTCCTGCTGCTGGTAAGTCCTCCATCCCCATCAGTTGCCAAGGGGAACCTGACAACCCAACTAGAGTTGGCATCGGCATACCTTTAAAGAAATTAGGAAAGATCTTGGCTTTGGCCGTAGAGTGGTAGACTCATTTGCAGAGTAGGGTGTTTCTTTGTTACTTTTACTAAAATTCTAAAGGCAATATTGAAATCCATGAGAAATACATTCCAGGATTATGGATTATGTGTGTCAGAGAGAACTGAAGACCTTCTGGTTCCATTAGAATCTCATTGAACTATGTGTGGTCTGATCATACAATTGTTGGGAATTATACCTTTCTAACTGTACCCCAAACTGAACCTTCTGGACTGATGATTGAATTCATCACCCAGGTAGATCAGTAAAATGCAGTCCTCCACTTTGGCTTCTACTCTGTTTCCGTAGAATAGGTTTAAGCAATCCCTGTCCCCTCTAAACTTCACAAAACATGTCTATTGAAATATGTGGGGGAAATTCCCAGTCCAGACCCACTTCAGCCAACATGTTTTTTCACCAGCCTTCCTTGCTGGATAATACGAGCATACAAACATTTCATTCATTCCTAATTTTCCCTAAACTCACTCCCTTCCATGTGTATCTTATCACAATAGATGTATCTTCCATGTCACCCTAAAGCCTCCTGGTCACTCCAGCTCCCTTATTTTACAAAGGGCTCCCCACTGTTGTACAAAAGTGTTAAGAACATCTACTCATTACACCCAAATAGGCCCACACGGTGGAGCAGCCAAATTAGGAAGCGTGATTTTTGGAGTGAGAAAAATGGCCAGTGAAAGTGAATTAATTTAGTATCCCCTCCATCCCCACACTGCCTTTCCACTCTAAATTTCTACCCCCAAAAAAAACCAGAATTTGCTTTTTGTTTTTTTTAAATGTTGTGACCCCGTTCCATACATTCATATATAATGTGAAGCTAACCTCTCAGAAATGCTAGACACTGACTCTTGACCCTGAGTAGGTCAACAGAGAATTTACAAGTGCAATCTTAAACTAACACGCTTCAGTGGATTTAGAAGGATGTAACTGTTTAGGAATGAATTGTTAATGTCTCCAGCCTCCAGGCCCATTCTTCATTCCTAATTTTCCCTAAACTCACTCCCTTCCATGTTTATCTTATCACAATAGATGTATCTTCCATGTGTATCTTATCACCCTAAAGCCTCCTGGTCACTCCAGCTCCCTTATTTTACAAAGGGCTCCCCACTGTTGTACAAAAGTGTTAAGAACATCTACACATTACACCCAAATATGCCCACCAGGTGGAGCAGCCCAATTAGGAGGCGTGATTTTTGGAGTGAGAAAAATGGCCAGTGAAAGTGAATTAATTTAGTATCTCCTCCATCCCCACACTGCCCTTCCATTCTAAATTTCTACCCCCAAAAAACCCAGAATTTGCTTTTTGTTTTTTTAAATGTTGGGACCCTGTTCCATACATTCATATATAATGTGAAGTTAACCTCTCAGAAATGCTAGACACTGACTCTTGACCCTGAGTAGGTCAACAGAGAATTTACAAGTGCAATCTTAAACTAACACGCTTCAGTGGATTTAGAAGGATGTAACTGTTTAGGAATGAATTGTTAATGCCTCCAGCCTCGAGGCCCATTCTAAGGCTACAGCCCAAATAATCCCAAATTGTTCCTTTCCTAGGGCTGTTTTATCTTTGTAGTACATTACAAAACCTGGGATGGATCAGACTGCAATTACTCAAGGTACAGTGGAATGCTGTTTAGGATTAGGGAATGGATTCATCATAAACATTGCACCCCAAGCAGTTCAATTATCACCACAGGTTGTACAATCCCTCCCAATGAAGGAGCTTCTCTATTATCTGGCCATCAAAAAGTTGGAAAGACTGAGACTGTCGATGAATGAGCATTCATCCCTTCTTCTGGATACATTGCACCCTGAATAAAGAATAATCCCCACCTCCACAACAAAGAACTCTTGGTTGTGTTTACCAAAGTGACATTCAGTAAAGTACTTCTCCTCATTAATACAATTGCTTAGTTTAAAAAAGAAAATCAAAGTACACATGGGAAGTAGTGATTAATAACACTCTATTTTGTTATACTCTCTGTTGATGAGGGCCAGCTAGTTGGGTCAATAGTTCATCCCTGGTGATTTGATTTTTCACACACTGCTAATCCATGTTCCTAGTCAGGCAAGCAGGCCACTGAGCTAAACAGTCTCTAGTTCCTTCAATTTTACAGCATCAGCAGCTCTTCCCTTAAAAAGATCTTAATTTTGAAAGAACAATACTATCCTGTGTGGGCCATAAAATAATAGAACTGAGCAAACTGCTAGTTATATAGTATATGTTGTTTTCAATCATTAAGGTAAAAGAAAAAACTTCCAGCCATGCATTACTGATGTCAAGGCATACCATAAAAATACCACTGAGTTAGACAATGCATCTCCTCATCTCCCAAGGGGAACCTAGTATCTTTTTCTATAATTTCATACATTTTGGTGTTAAAATAAGTGTTGAAAGGCCACAATCAAGCTAAATCCTTCCTAAGAAGGGCAGGAAAAAAAAAACCCTGTATCTTTTGCAGAACAGAAACAGGAAGGAGAACTTTCACTGTGAAGATTTTCCCTTCGTTCCTTACAAGAGATAACCAGTGGCCAGCAAAGGTCACAGTACAAATGAGAGACAATTATCTGAGGGAGGCCTCGGCAGAGACAAAGATAAATTAATATAGATCTGGGGAAGCTGGACCAAAGGCAGGATTAAAAAGATGTCCCCTTCGTCTGACAGCCGTGACAGAGGACACACAGTGGCATGCCCTACCTCCAGATGCCAAGTCTTATTTATACACGTTAATTGGAAATGTCAGGGAAATACAATGTCCTGATACCTCTTCCTGAATCATAGGGCCAAATTCTAATAACCATTATTTGTATACAGAAAAAGCTATAGTTAGCAATGAGCGATGGAAAGGTTTATATAGTAGACATTTCTGTGATCATGTCCAGGACCTCTTAGGGGCTTAGAGAGGCCTGGGCCACCTTCAGCCATAATAAAAATTAAAAAATGACAGCACCAAAATAGGGCAGGCACCCAAAAGAGTAACAAAATATATATCAGTTAACAAAAAGAAAAAGCATCTTTTACCAAATCACATCTCTCACATTCTTAAATTTGCAGCTCTGAGACTGTATGTCACATTTTGCTCCGATCTGCTTAAATGGAAGTGTGTTCTATTAAGTGGAAATTAATGTTAGTATCCTATCCGGTAACAGCTTTTTTTAAAAAAGTACAAACAGATCAGTTAAAAAACAAGTCAAACACCAGCCACTGTCAGAAAATACACAGCACGTTTAACCAAATGCCCTCTTAAACAGTTATCCCTCACACTGTTTTCTAAATTTTAAAAGAGATAGTGCCTTGCTGAGAAAGCAATGTTCCCTCTAAGCTGTGGAGTCTTATGAGCAAAAATTCTACTTTGTGAGCTACTGGCATTAAAGTTGCGAGTGAGCGATTTGGCTGCTGCATAAATTAGTTTGCTCTGGAGCCATCCTTCCTGAGCTAAGACAAAAATGTGTGAGCTGGAGGCTAAAAAACTGTGAGCTAGCTCACACTAACTCAGCTTAGAGGGAACTCTGATTGCCAGCCTCCAAGTAGGGCCTGGGGATCTCCCGCTTTTACAACTGATCTCCAGCTGACAGAGATCAGCTCCCCTGGAGAGAATGGCTGTTTTGAAGGGTGGACTCTATGGCACTGTACCATGCTCAGGCCCCTCCCCTCCCCAAATCCCGCACTCTCCTGGATCCACCCCCAAAGTCTCCAGGTATTTTCCAACCCAAACCTGGCAACCCTAAAATTCAGGAAGGCCAAACTTTACTATCAAAGGAGTCTAGCAAACCCAAGTTTATCTTTTGTTTCTTCCAGGAAGGTGGGAAGGACCTTGTGTTTGGAACAGTGGTAAAGGGAGATAAAGGGAGGCACAGAGTTACCAGCCTCAAAGTGGGGCCTGGAGTTCTCCCAGAATTACATCTGACCTCTAAATTACAGTTTCCCTGGAGGAAATAACAGCTCCAGAAGGAAAAGATGATACTATACCCCACTGAGCTCCCTCTCCTTCCCAAACCCCAGGAATTTCCCAAGCCAGAGTTCACATTCTGAAAAGTACTGAGACTTACTAGAGATTTCAGCTCTCATACTTTATTTCAGCTCAGAACAAGACGAGAATAACCAGCTCGCAGGCTGGTTTATATGTGCACAACCCCGCTCCCCAAACACACCCACACACAAGGGATTGGCTATTTACAGTGGCCGAGAGTTCCACAGGCTTTCGGCCAGGAGCCTAGCCTTCCGATAGGTGCCAGCTAGGATCCGCTTGTCCCATTGTTACTGAGAGCGGAGCTCGGTCGCTTCGCCTGACCGCGTGGTGAAATGGCCGCGCACGCGGTCTGAGTTGGATACATTACACAGTCCTAGAGAGCCAAGATGTGAAAGGGAACATGACAGAAGAAACAGGAGACAAGGTGAGAAAAAGTGGATGGAGGGCAGCTGAGGACAAAATGTTGGAAGAGAGGAAACAAACCGTGGCGTAAGCAGAGGGATGGTTAGGGGAAGCGTGGAAGTGGGAAATGTAATGGGGACACGAAATCAGTAGTTAACGGGGCAGATTTTTGGGCAGGAACGCACAGGAATGGAGTTCCGGCTGGCTCCTGAGTTGGCCACACCCAGCAGGCACTTATTAGCATAATAGGCTACACCCAACAGCAGAAACTCATTAGGATTGGCTGCAGTAGGCGTGTGTGGCCTAACATGCAAAGGAGTTCCTGCTACAAAAAAAAGGCCCTGGGTTTTGACAACAAACAAGGTAAACAGAATAAGAGGCAAAAGGTGAGTGTAGCTGGATGACCACACTTCTGGCAACACGGGGCTGCGGCCTAATATGCTAATGAGCTGTGGTGTCAGGGTGTGGCCTAATATGCTAATGAGTTTCTGTTGTTGGGTGTGGCCTATTATGCTAATGAGTTCCTGCTGGGCTTTTTCTACAAAAAAAGCCCTGAAGCAGGGTATGAGGGGACAAAGGGGGAGAGCAGAAGAGGTGGGACAGAGCCATTCTTTGAACCTGGTGGTTGGTAATGGGAGGGGACAGAATATGCGAGTGGGACAGGGAAAGGGGTAAACGTGGCAGCTTAATGGAACCTCCATGGATCACGTCTAACAAGGTTCAGTTGTCCTTTGGTTCATTATGGCAGTGCTTCATTCTTTCTGAAAGCCTGTCTGGAGAAGTCTTCTACCTTTCTCGCGTTCCACTATAATAATAAAGAAGAAGAAGAAGAAGAAGAAGAAGAAGAAGAAGAAGAAGAAGAAGAAGAAGAAGAAGAAGAAGAAGAAGAAGAAGAAGAAGAAGAAGCAGCAGCATTGTTGGAATATATGATGTAAAGTGTACAAAAGAAGCCAGCTCCCATGAGAAGGGGGCAGCAAAGGAGCAAAGTTTGTTAGACAAGGATATGGATGCAACCAGGGCTTTTTTTGTAGACAAAGCCCAGCAGGAACTCATTAGCATATTAGGCCACACCCAGACAGCATCGCTCATTAGCATATTAGGCCACACCCCCATGTTACCTGGAGTAACCTTTTGCTTCTTATTCTGTATACCTTGTTTGTTGTCAAAACCCAGGGCTTTTTTTTGTAGCAGGAACTCCTTTGCATGTTAGGCCACACATCCCTAATGTAGCCAATCCTAATGAGTTTCTGCTGTTGGGTGTGGCCTATTATGCTAATGAGTTCCTGCTGGGTGTGGCCAACTCAGGAGTCAGCCGGAACTCCGTTCCTGTGCGTTCCTGCCCAAAAATAGCCCTGGATGCAACCTTTGTTTTTAATCTGCTAAATGCAGTTTCCTTGTTTGTCCCCCAGAATGAAGCTCTCAGGCTGACTTCCTTCTCCTTCTCTTTCCTCTTCCTCTCAGCCATGTAGCTAGAAGTCTAAACTTCGCTCTCTCCCCCCCCCTCCATTTGACAATATAACTTCTTGAATAAACACTTTTTTTGCCCTCTTTAACTGGGCATGCCTGCCAGTGTGATTCTTTATGAACAAAAGCCTCACCCTGCCAATACATTCCTCCTTCTAGAGGACAGAGAAATGGCACAATGCTGTGACAGGGAAACTGGGTCTGCCCCCTGCCTGTCACTACTAAAAAAAAGGTGTGACGAAGTCACTGGGGTATCGTTTAGTTTAGGCTGACAGAAGATGGCATGGTGTATAGCGGGTCAGCTTTGTACCCCAGGAAAAAAATAATCAAAACATCATCCGAAACTGAGCTGAGAGAGCCAAGGATGAGCTTACACTTCCGGCAGTGGCTCTCACACTTCCCTCAGGGAACTTTCTCAGTGTGAGAGCCATTATACTAGAGGTGTGGAGCTGTTTGATGGATAATAGGAAACATCATTTTCAATGGCTGACGCCAGCTGTTTAGTAAGGACCCTGTGGAAAGCGCAAGATACCTTCTGGAAAGAAGTCAATGTCACCGTCCCTTTTTGATCTAGTCTGGTGTTAATAATTAATGCTTATTTATTTGCATAACTTTGCATGGCACCTATAAATCTGAGAGGAGTTTCTGTCATGTGTGGTGTGATACTAAATAAATGTGAAAGGGAGTAGCTAGCGGAGGGTGAAAGAACACGCCAAGGTTACATGCAGATATGGATACTTGTATTTCACGGCCAAGCTTTATTTCCATACAAAAGCCCTTGTTTGGTGTGGTATCACTGAAGTATTTCAGAGCTTGTTGTGAGGTGAAACATTCTTAGAGCCATCCCCGTGTATCTACCTCAGTGGCATATTTTATGGCCCAACAGATACTGAGTGACAGCTATTTACTTAATTGCTTGGAAAACCTAGACAAATGGGGGTGTATCAGGTTTGGCATCTTGTTCATTTCCTGCCTGTAGATTTACAGTTAGGAGCACTTGAACTTTCAGAGTCTTAACTGTTCAAGGTATAAGGGACACATTTCACCGACACGAAGCCCAACAGCTGGGCCCATCTCCTCCCTACGGCTAATATCCTATCTCCTTCCTCCCCTCAAACACATACAAGAGAGGATGCATGTTTGAAATGCACAGTATGTGGTCCCTCAAACTGCTCATTAATATTTAGCATACTCTCTATATCAAGCTCTATATCAAATTTAAGGCTCCCACACCTCCCCTTCTCCTCTCTTTTCCTGTTGAATTCTGTAGACAGACAGCCGTTATATATGATAGAGACATAACTCTTTTAAGGGAGAATGTCATCACTTTGGAATACAAGAGAGTGGTATGTGTCTGAGATGTCTGTAAACTTCAGTTGCTGTCTGTTCCAGATTGTGGCAACTTTTAAATCTGTCAGCACAACATGAATTTCATATTAAGCTGCTTCCCAGTGCTTTAGCCAGGAAGGAAAGAGGGGGAACATACTGTAGCATTTATGGGTATACTGGTGCTAGGTCAACCATGACATTACTCTCCACTCCGCTGAGCTGTAATGAGGTGAAAAGGCAGCTTTGGAACAACATAGCACTTTATTTATTAGGGAAAATTTAAGTGTGCTTATATTTCAATTTATGATAACTCTACCATCACCACCACCAAACAAATACTGTGGATTACAGCTTTCCTGCACAGAAAAGCAAAAGGGGAGTGAGAGAGTAGGACGTTTTGTGGTTGGTGAAAGATTTAATACAGAGGGAAAGTGTGAGAGAATGAAAGGCCCAGTGAGAAGAAAACCCTGCAGAGGCAGCCATGCCACTTAGAATGGATGTATCAAGTCCATGCTGTTGCAGCCATATTTAGGTATGTTCTGGGCTTGCGGAGGGTTCTCTATGAGGGAATTCTGCACCCTCTATACATCATACAAATTTATTCTGATCACTTATTCTGCTTTTAGTACTGATGGGGAGAGGCAAAGAGCTGTTTGGGGCAAGAAAAGACCTACCATCTGTTCACTGGAAATCTTAATCAGTCACTTCTGGAAGGAAGGAAGGAAGGATGGAAGGAAGGAAGGAAGGAAGGTAGGAAGGAAGGAAGGACGTTAGTTAGATC
>NW_015176496.1:6286-8591 GCF_001447785.1 Gekko japonicus | reverse complement strand
GAAGGAAGGAAGGAAGGAAGGAAGGAAGGAAGGAAGGAAGGAAGGAAGGAAGGAAGGAAGGAAGGAAGGACTTGGCTTTGATCTTTTTCTATACTGCTGTGCATTCACAGCAAACACCCAGTCCAGCATGCATTAATCAACAGAACCACTCACTTCAGACATCATGCCAAACCATGCCTAAGGAAGCATTTGAACTGGGGTTTGCATACTATGCATGGTGAGGAACAGAGGTCATTTCGGGGGGATCGCGGGGGATCACAGTTCCCCCGGGTGAGGTACAGGGGCAGGGCACATGACAAAGCCCCGCCCCCTGCTTCCGGCCGCCCCGTTTCCGGCCCTCATTCAGCCAGGAGGAGAAGAGGGAGGGTAAGTTGCTTCCTCCCTGCCTCTCCCCACCCCTGCCTGCCTGAGGCCAGGGAGGGCCTTCGCGGGGCTTCCTTGCACTCCCGCCAGCCTTGCAGGTCCACCACCGGGCCCCTCATGGGGCTCGGCAGTGGTCCTCAGTCTTCTCTTGTGAGGGAAACAGTGCTCAACATGACAAAAACATGATGAGGGAAGGGAGTTGCAGCCTAGGATCAGCATAGGGCTAGTTTAAATGAAACTAAGTCCTTGGGGCCAGATGAACTGCATCTAAGGATACTGAAAGAACTTGTGGATGTAATTTCTAAGCCTCTGTCGATTATTTTTGAGAATTCTTGGAGAACAAGTAATGTGCCAGAAGATTGAGAGCAAATGTTTTCCCCATCTTCAAGCAGGGGAACAAGGGGGATCCGGGTAACTACTGACCCATCAACTTGACATCTATAACTGGGAAAGTTTCAGAACAAATCATCAAACAGACAGTCCTTGAGCATTTAGAAAGGACAGCTGTAATTACTAAGAGCCAGCATGGGTTTCTCAAGAACATCATGTCAGACTAACTTTATCCCTTTTTTTGAGAAAGTTACTACCTAGCTGGATTAGATGAATGCTGTAGACATAGTTTATCTTGATTTCACTAAGGCTTTTGATAAGGTTCCACATCATATTCCTGTTGACATATTGCTAAAATGTGGTTTGGCTGCTAGGACTGTTAGGTGGATCTGTAACTGCTTGACAGATTGCACCCAAAGAGTTCTTGTTAATGGTTCCTCATCCTCTTGGAGAGGAGTGACAAGTCAGTTTGACTTTGGAGTGGAGTAACAAGTCAGTTTGACATCAATACCTGGAAAAATTCTAGAGCAGATTATTAAACGCTCCGTCTGTAAGCACCTTGAATGGAATGAGTTAATTGGTAGTAGCCTGCATGGGTTTATCAAGAATAAGTCGTGCCAAACCAACGTTTTTGACAGAGTTACTAAAATGGTTGACTCTGACAATGCTGTGGATATAGTGTATCTAGATTTCAGTAAAGCATTTGACAAATTTTCTCATTATATCCTTGAGGATAAACTGGTTAAGTGTGGGGTGGATGGTGCAATCATTGGATGGATTCATGGTTGGTTGAAAAATCGTAGCCAACGAGTGCTCGTAAATGGCTCCGCGTCTACGTGGAGGGAAGTCTTGAGTGGAGTGCCACAGGGCTTGGTCCTAGGCCCGGTGTTGTTCACTGTTTTTATAAATGACCTGGAGGAAGACATAGAGGGGATGCTTATCAAATCTGCAGATGACACAAAGATGGGTGGGATTGCTAATTCTGAAGAAGACAGAGTCAGGATTCAAAATGATCTAGGTAGGCTGGAACAGTGGGCTGAGACAAATAAAATGAATTTCAATATAGATAAGTGCAAAGTCTTACACTTAGGTACAAAAAATCAAAGGCACAGATTTAGAATGGGAGGGACTTGGCTTGACAGCAGCACATGTGAAAGGAATCTGGGTGTTCTGGTTGATCACAAGCTAAACATGAGTCTGCAGTGCAATGTGACTGCTAAGAAAGCTAATGCAATCTAAGGATGCATTAACAGAAGCATTGTGTCCAGATCACGGGAGGTGGTAGTTCCGCTCTATTCTGCTATGGTCAGGCCTCACCTGGAGTACTGTGTCCAGTTTTGGGCACCACATTTTAGGAAGGATGTTGACAAGCTCAAGCATGTCCAGAAGAGGGCAACCAGGATGGTGAGAGGGTTGGAATCCATGTCTTATGAGGAAAGGCTGAAAGAGTTGGGTATGTTTAGCCTGGGAAAGAGAAGGCTTAGAGGAGACATGCTTATAGTCTTCAAGAATTTAAAGGGCTGTCATGTAGAAGATGGAGCGGATCTATTCTCTCTTGCTTCGGATTGCAAGTCTAGATCTAATGGGTGGAAATTACAAGGGAGTCTTTACC
>NW_015176496.1:0-5934 GCF_001447785.1 Gekko japonicus | reverse complement strand
GGCTAAATATCAGGGGAAACTTCCTAACTGTAAGAATGGTTGAGCAGTGGAACAGACTGCCTCGGGAGGTGGTGGATGCTCCTTCGCTGGACGTTTTCAAGCGGAGGCTGGACAACCATCTTTCAGGTATATTGTAGGGCTATCTTTCAGCTATGCTCCTGCAGAGTGCAGGGGGTTGCACTAAATGACCTGCAAGATCCCTTCTAACTCTAACATTCTATGATTCTATGATTGTATAAGTAGACTGCCTCAAGGATCTGTCCTGGGACCTGTTTTGTTCAACATCTTTATCAATTATTTGGATGAAGGAATAGAGGGAATGCTTATTAGATTTGCAGACAATACTAAACTGGGAGGGGTAGCAAATATGTTAGACGACAGAGTCAGGATACAGGATGATCTTGACAGGCTGGAAAACTTAGCTAAAACAAATAAAATGAAATTCATCGGGGATAAATGTAAAGTTCTGCATTTAGCCGGGAAAAATCAAATGCATAATTATAGGTTGGGGGAGACTTGTCTTGGCAGTAGTATGTGGGGAAAGGATCTAGGGGTCTTAGTAGACCAGACACTGAACATGAGTCAGCGGTGTGATGAGGCAGCTAAAAAGGCAAATGTGGTTTTGGGCTGCATCAACAGAAGTATCACTTTAATGTGCTCTGATTAGACCTCACCTAGAATATTGTGTTCAGTTGTGCACCACAATTTAAGAAGGCAAGCGGGAATGTGTCCAGAGGAGGGCAATGAAGGTGGTGAAGGGTCTGGAGACCGAGTCCTATGAGAAAAGGTTGAAGGAGCTGGGTATGTTTAGCCTGGAGAGGAGACGACTGAAAGGTGATATGATTACCATCCTCAAGTACTTGAAGGGCTGTCATATAGAGGATGGTGTGGAGTTGTTTTCTGTTGCCCCAGAAGGTCAGACCAGAACCAATGGGTTGAAATTAGATCAGAAGAGTTTCCAGCTAAACATTAGGAAGAACTTCCTGACAGTTAGATTGGTTCCTCAGTGGAACAAGCTTCCTCGGGAGGTGGTAGGCTCTCCTTCTTTGGAGGTTTTCAGAGGCTAGATGGCCATCTGATAGCAATGCTGATTCTGTGAATTTAGGCAGATCATGAGAGGGAGGGCAGTTTTTGTTGGTCTGTTAGCGGTAGAGGATAGGGCTTGTAATAAAGGGTTTAAATTATGGGTGGAGATATCTGTGGGACATTAGGAAAAACTTTTAAAAACAAGGGTAGTTCAATGGTGGAACCAGTCGTGCAGGGATGTTGTCGGTTCTCCCTCCTTGGAGGTGTTTAAGCAGAGGTTGGAGGATGATTATTTGTCAGAGATGCTTTAGATCATCCTGCATGGTGCAGGGGTTTGGAGTGCATGGTCTTTAGGCCCCTTCCAACTTTTTTAATTCTATGATTCTATGACTCATTTGCTGTTTCACCTAGAGAGAGTACTCAAACACTTAATCCTCAACCCTTTCTGTAAGTACCTCAAAGAGATCCTGCGTGGAAAACATGTAGGTTGCCAGGCTGTCAGCAGTAAAAGTACTGATGCTGTACTTTAAGTAGAACCACCTTTTTCAGAGTCACCATAAGTTGGATGCAACCGAATGGCACATCACACAACACAGAGATCACAATATTTCTCCTTACTTGTATGCCCTATTATTTCAGCTCAGTCTCTTATTATGCATAAGCACACACACGCACAAAAAGCTGAAATGGGGGTGGTGAAGGAGACAATGGAATACAATACAAAGACGATCCATCAGTCAAAAACCCTCCTACCTCCATCCACTCACAATCAGTACCAGCTGTAGTCCAATTAAGCTTAATCTAGTCACATGCTCATGTGTTCCTCAGAAATTAGAGGAAATCAATTCAAATGCTAATGAGAAAACCCATAATTTATTATCTGCTGAGGAATGCATGTTACATTAATTTTAACTGTAAACAATTATTTTTATTGCAAGATTAATTACCCTATTTTGCACAACTTCCTCTTTTCCTATATTTTTAAAAGGAATTTTCTGTTTCTGTTTTTGTTGTTCTGTCACAGAACTTTAAGGCTTTAAAAAGTATAATCAATTTAAGGGTAGCTGCAAATACAGCTTTCTGTTCTTCTGTCAAAGGGAAGTGTAATAAATGCTTGGGGGGTAAAACATGGAATGATCTCGTTTAAGGTTTTGCGTGGAAAGAAAGGCCAATTATATATTTTATTTAAATAGGAAGGCAGACATATTCTTAGCTGCAGTCTACCCAAGCCGCTTTCACAGTCTTTTTCACTCCCTTCACCTGGAGCAACCTACTGACAAGACAGCCTGAGGACCTAGCCAGGCAATAAATGGAGAATTGCTACACAGTTGTGGCAGGTTATCCAAATGCTTTTCTTCCAGCTAAAAGGAAATTAATTTTTCCTATCACTTATGGCCTAATCACATGTCACATAGTGGCAAATGTGTGTCTGTTACCATGCAGAAGTAGTAAGCCTTCACAAATTCCAATTTAGAATCATAGAGTTGGAAGGGACCTCCTGGGTAATCTAGTCCAACCCCCTGCACAATACAGGAAATTCACAAATACTGATCCACTGACATGGATTTGCTTTAAAAGAATATGAACAGAACACCAGCAAGTTAATATCAGCTACTCAAAACAATTAAAAGCAGCTAAAGTACACCTATGGGCACTGAAATCAATGGATCAAACATACACTAGATGCTTCACAACTAGTGATGGGGCTTAGGCAGACTTTTGCTGGATTGTGCCTCAAGGCTCTAGCTGTTGAGAAGCTTTCTGCCTACTCGGAGAAACAGTGCTGGCTTAGATGCCCACACACACACACAGTGAACCCTGCTCTATGCCCAGAAGATGACAAAAAACCTCCAGGATCCCAGGCCAAACTGGCCCGGAGAAAAATTGATTCCTGACCCAAAAGTGGCGATCAGCGTTTCCCTAGGTGTGTAAGAAAGGGTCATGAGAAATAAGCACTGATGCAACCAATGTTCCCTCTAAGCTGTGGAGTCTTGTGAGCAAAATTTTTACTTTGTGAGCGACTGGCATTAAAGTTGTGAGCGAGCGATTCGGCTACTGCATAAATCAGTTGGCTCTGGAGCCATCCTTCCTGAGCTAAGACAGAAATGTGTGAGCTGGAGGCTAAAAAATTGTGAGCTAGCTCACACTAACTCAGCTTAGAGGGAACACTGGATGCAACGCTTCCTGCCCTCCATATCAGGGCAGGTTCATAGAATCAGCATTGCTGTCAGATGGACATCTAGCCTCTGTTTAAAAAACCCCAAAGTAGGAGAGCCTACCACCTCCAGTGGAAACCTGTTCCACTAAGGAACCACTCTAACTATCAGGAAGTTCTTCCTAATGTTTAACCAAAAACTATTTTGATTTAATTTCAACCCGTTGGTTCTGGTCCGAGCTTCTAGGGCAACAGAAAACAACTTCACACCATCCTCTATATGACAGCCCTTCAAGTACTAACTTCCTGGCATGTATATTATCTATCTATTTAGACATTTATACTCCACTTTTCTCCCCAGTGGGGGACCCAACGCAGCTTACAACATTGTTCTTCCGGCCTCCATTTCATCCTTACAACAACAATCCTGAAAGACAGTGGCTTGCCCAAGGTTACCAAGTGGGCTTCCATGATAGAGTGGGGATTTGAACCTTGGTCTCCCCGATCCTGGTCCGACACACTAACAACTATACAACAATGGCTCCTAATTAATTAGCTACGTAAGTAGCACCCATTACTTTCTTGGCAGTGGTCGATTCAAGCTTCCATCCCACCTCTATCCATTTTAGAAACTTCATGAAAGGGTTTTTCTTTTTTGACCTTTGTAAAATGAGAAGAGGGAGGGAAGGTGGCACGGTATAGCTTGATCTTGTCACATCTCAGAAGCTAAGCAGGGTCGGTACTTGGATGGGAGACTACCAAGGAAGACTCTGCAGAGGAAGGCAATGGCAAACCACCTCTACTTCTCACTTGCCTGGAAAGACTCTTGTTGGGGGTCACCATATGTTGGTTGCAACTTGATGGCACTTAGTTATGTACATACAGTGAGAAGATGAAGCCTCAGCTTTTGAGAGAAGAAACACACTGATATGCACAGTAAACACTTTCCCATGTAGGAATCTCATTCCATTGTGTAAATTATATTTAATAGGCAGGGGAGGTGAGGAAAAGTTAACTGACAACTTTCTTCCAGTCAGTCAGTCTCTGCCAGGGGGAAAAAGTGGTGAACCTACATAGGATTAAAGTGAAAAATGCTTATCTTCAACCAGTTTGTTGATGGATTGGCACAGCGGGATTATTCTATAGGTTTGGCTGACAGCAATTGGTGCTAATTAGAAGATGAAGATCAGTGAAGCAACCTTCTCCTATTTTACCCTTACGCTGGGCAAAAATTGTTAAAAGTTGTGTATGCCATATTAACAAGGGCTACAAGTGCAAAATATTAATGAGTTCATAAAAAAACAACTGCTGGATCCTTAATGGTTTTTATCAGGATCCCTAGTCCTTCATTGCTCGCCCCTTAACCCGTGATCATTGTGTATTTGAACCAGTTCTGAAATTTGCACTGCAGAATGTTTGAAAACCCTTACTAGGCCTTTTTTTAGAGACTGCTCTTCCCTTTGTTGCCCTTTCTTTCCTCCCAAAGAGCATAATTAGAAAGAAAATGCCTTTCAAGTCTCTTTTAACACATTCATTTTAACATCTGATAAAGTGAACTCTCTGTTCTGCAAAAGGCCAGGACACAATATCGGTGTTAGCCTTTTAAGGAACCCACAGGACTGTTTTTTATTTTTAAAACACCTTTGCTCTGGGACTGAAAAATCCTCTGTGCAGCTAGGCTTTGGGTTCAACATCCCACCACAGCGATCTCAAAATGCTTTTGAAGCTAAACCCGATTTGAAAAGAAGCCTGCTGTACCAGACAGGGACGTGCCATTGCTTTCTTCAAGGAAGTCTATATCGCACGTAGGCTTTTAGACAAAACAATATAAAGGAACATTCAGCACTTTACGGGAAAGTAGATATTGGCTGCAGTAACATGGAGCATTAGCCACGCTACTGAGACGGATGATAGGTGGATTTTCCGGGCGCGATCACACTGCAACATCTGGGAAGCGTAGAGCTCCCATGGCGAACCTGAGGCTTCCCGCCGAAGATGAGGAGTTAAAAACTAGTACCTCTGAGGTACTAGTTTCTGGAAACCGCAGGGCAAGGGCTGGCGTCTGATCGCGTTTCCGGTGGTAGTCCGTGGCAACCAGCGCCCGCCCATGTCCCGTCCCCCAAGTCTCCACAGGATGCGCACAAGCACCCAACAGCACATGCGCATGAAGAGGAAAGCGAAAGTTCTGTTGCTCCACAGAATTGTGCATGCTGTTGGTGAGATCGTGCCACGCCAGTTCTTTGCTGCGCTGCAGGATCTTCGTGTGATCGCCACCTCGCCCCTACCCATGGGACCTCGACGGGACTTGTGATCAGGTGGCCGCGCGTTATTTTGCTCCGGGCCAAACTGCCACGCTTCCACCCTGCATTTTACGGCCCGTGTGACCAGGACCATTGAATACAAAAATCAGACTATCAAATGAAAATTAAAATAGCCACAGAATCAGTGCATATTTAACAAGGACCTGCCGTTCATAGATTTAAATGAATCCAAAAGACCAAACTGAGGCCAAAACTGAGAAGGAATTCTAAACTCCGATAATTAGTACAGCATGTCATGGCCAATATGTCAAATCACCAAGCATTGGAAATACTCGTCGCTGTCTACACCAGTGATTCCCCAGTATGCTGCCCAGATCATAGAATCATAGAGTTGGAAGGGACTTCCAGGGTCATCTAGTCCAATCCCCTGCACAATGCAGGAACTCTGGATGCTTGCTGGATGACCCTGGGCCAGTCACTGTCTCTCAGCCT
>NW_015176495.1:464166-464493 GCF_001447785.1 Gekko japonicus | reverse complement strand
TTTTTATGAAATAAAAACATTTAAAAAATCAAAAAAAAATCAAAGTCTTTCGGAAATATATTCAATAACAGTATCTGGAGTAAATGAGATATTCTTGTTATCTTTTCCATTATCTCATGAACCCATCTCCAATACCTCTTTGTAACATTACATGAGATAAATAGACTGGTTTATGATCTGCATATGTTCCTGCCTGTATTTCTGCCTCCAACAGATCCTTAACCATTGAAATCCATATCATATCTATTCGGGACCATGAATCATGTCTGGCCGAATAATATGTAAATTGTTTCGTAGAATAATTCCTTATTCTCCAAGCATCTACCA
>NW_015176495.1:460686-464112 GCF_001447785.1 Gekko japonicus | reverse complement strand
ACTCGAATGATAAAAGGGTTGGAACACTTTCCCTATGAGGAAAGGTTAAGGCGCTTAGGGCTCTTTAGCTTGGAGAAACAACGACTGAGGGGTGACATGATTGAGGTATATAAGATTATGCATGGGAAAGAGCAGGTAGAGAAAGAGGTATTTTTCTCCCTTTCTCACAATACAAGAACTCGTGGGCACTCCATGAAATTGCTGAGTGGTCGGGCTAAAACGGATAAAAGGAAGTACTTTACCCAAAGAGTGATTAACAATTGGAATTCACTGCCACAGGAAGTGGTGGCGGCTACAAGCATGGACGCTTCAAAAGGGAATTAGATAAGCATATGGAGCAGAGGTCCATCAGTGGCTACTTGCCACAAAGTATAGATAGGGACTCTGGGGCAAGTGATGCTCTGTCATCTTGGTGCTTGGGGAGGTCAACAGTGGGAGGGCTTCTAATGTCCTGGCCCCACTGATGGACCTCCTGATGACACTGGTATTTCTGGCCACTGTTTGATACAGAGTGTTGGACTGGATGGGCCTTTGGCCTGATCCAACATTGGCATCTCTTATGTTCTTATGTTCTTCCTCCTCTTCCATTCCAAGTTCTTCCCCATATTTTCCTAGAAAGTCTTCCGCTTTAAAAATAGATGTGATCCATTATTTTTTCCCTTGATAGGTAAAAACCAAGCCCTCTAGAAGTAGCCATCTGTACTGAATGTCATTTTTCTTTAGTAGCCATATTAATTTAGAATATTCTCTTCTTTTTTCCCTAACTCACCAGGGAATTTCCTTCAAAACTTTTATTTCGATTTCATCTTTCATTAATGGTTTCGCATTTACTTCCCTCAATACTTTGTCCCTTACCATCCTCTTATAGAAGCGGACTTGTATTTCCCGTGGAACTTTAATCTATCTTGCATAGGCTGAATTCATTCTAAATGCTTGATCAAACTCTTTTTCCACTTCATCTTTTTCCATGTCAGTATGGTCTGCCAGTAACTTGGCCATCTTCCCTGACAGGTCTTCATATTTTTCCTCTGGAATGTTCTGGAATCTTAACACGTATGCTGCTTTTCCCACCTGCTCTTGTTCATATTCCCGTTGTTTGTCTTCCGTCCTTCTTGTGTCCTCTTCCACCGCTTTAATCCTCTTCTCTGTCTTCCCATTGTTTTTCTTCAGCTCTGCTATGTCCTTAGAATTTTCAGCCACCTGTTTTTGAATGGCTTGCATGCTATTTGTAAATTGCTCAGTTATTTGTGTTATTTGTCTTAAAGTTTGATCCATCTGAGCTTTAATTGGATCCACTACTTCCACAACCATGCTTTGCATTTTTTTTTGCACAGGTGCTGCTAATTTACTAACAGTCACCCCCCCTGTCCCTGGTGAAGACTGTGTAGTCTTAGCAGTGTGAACATTTTTAACAGTTGACATTTTGCTGATTTTTCTCTGAGCTTTATACAAGTTCCAAACAGTTTTACTGTTATCTCTTTTATTTGTTGTTCTATTTCCATCTGGCTCTCTTCCCAGACTCTATTATCTCAGTGTTATGGTTTAAGCCCAGTTCTGGTTCACTGCCCAGTGCTGGAAAGTCGCCAGTGTCCCTTGGCCACACGCCTGGACTTTTGTTATTATTTGCTCAAGGTCACCGTCTTTCCCAGCTGTTCCGTACACAGCCTCGCTCCGATGGGGGGGGGTAGTTAGTTTTAAAACCATCAATAGTCAATTATGGACATAGATAGCACTTTTAGTCTTTATTGAATTTCCAGGTCGGCTCTACCATTTCACCCCACTTATTATAATGGGCCTCCTGCCCCCCTCCTGATGGAGGGAAAAATTGAGATCGCAGAAAGGGTGGGGACTTGCTAGCTCTTTATACATCCACAAACCTTATATCAGTTTATCTCCCAAAACTCCATTTACTTCTCTTTAAATTTTCAGCTTTCGCTTCTATTAGAAGTTTGTTGGTATTTTGCCCAAGCCGTTCCCCTCTACTCTGCCAAAACACAGCCAAAGTTGGAAAGTTCTCCCGTCGGTTCTGGCTAGTTAAGTAGAATTGGGGAGATTTTCCAGTCTATTGGGGGCTACCAAATGCGATTGCTGGGGAAAAGATCAACAACCTTAGATATGCAGACGATACCACTCTAATGGCAGAAAGTGAAGAGGACCTAAAGAGCCTCTTACTCAGGGTAAAAGAGGAGAGCGCAAAAGTGGGGTTGAAGCTCAACATCAAAAAAACTAAGATCATGGCATCCGGCCCCATCACTCCTTGGCAAATAGAAGGGGAAGTCGTGGAAGTAGTGACAGACTTCACGTTCCTGGGATCCCAGATCACCGCAAACTGTGACTGCAGCCATGAAATTAAAAGACGCCTGCTCCTTGGGAGGGAAGCGATGGCGAACCTAAACAGCATGATAAAAAGTAGAGACATCACCCTGCCAACAAAAGTCCGCATGGTCAAAGCAATGGTATTCCCAGTAGTCATGTATGGCTGCGAGAGTTGGACTATAAGGAAGGCCGAGCGCCGAAGAATAGATTCTTTTGAACTATGGTGCTGGAGAAGACTCTTGAGAGTCCCTTGGACTGCAAAAAGATAAAATCAGTCAATCCTAAAAGAAATCAACCCTGACTGTTCCCTGGAAGGCCAGATAATGAAACTGAAGCTCAAATACTTTGGCCACCAAATGAGAAGGGAGCACTCCCTGGAGAAGACCCTGATGCTGGGAAAGATTGAAGGTCAAAGAAGATGGGGACGGCAAAGGATGAGATGGTTAGACAGTGTCATTGATGCAACGAACATGAAATTGAGCCAACTTCAGAGGATGGCGGAAGACAGGAAGGCCTGGCGTGATCTGGTCCATGGGGTCGCGAAGAGTCGGACTTGACTGTGCAACTGAACAACAACAAAAAGCGACAGTCTTTACTTTGAAAACACAGAACAGTTTCTTTCACTCACGTTTAAGTGCTCAATTTAAAATCCACTTGTCAGTCTCTTGGCTCGTGGTAGCAACAGCTCTGCCCTCCACAGTGAGCTTCTTCCTCCGGCTTGCTTCAGGGTGAGCTAATTTGGTCTCCCAGTGAGTTGCCTTTTCGCTGGGAGCTCAGCTCAAGCCCCCTGCCCCCCACTGCTCCTGCCCCGGAGCGTGGGGTGATCTCCAATTGTTTGGAGACCCTTTAAATCCGAAGAAAGGATCAATAGCTCGGAGCTCAGCTCTTGAGTGACCGCTGGCGCTGTGCTCTCCTGCAGTCTCGCTGCCTCAATAGTTTTTGTTCATCAATGTGCCTACTAATTCTTTCCTTAATAACAGTTTCCACCAACTTACTCGGTATTGACGTCAGACCAACTGGCCTGAAATTTCCCGCGTCTCCTCTGGAACCCTTTTTAACGATGGGAGTGACATTAACTACCATCCAGTCCTCGTTAATGGATGCAGATTT
>NW_015176495.1:457467-460630 GCF_001447785.1 Gekko japonicus | reverse complement strand
ACATATTTTTGTCAGGAGAGCCACAAGTTCACATTTGGGTTCTTTTAGAACTCTTCGATGTATGCCATCCGGGCCTGGTGATTTATCAGTTTTTAAGTTGCCTATCAGTTGTAGGACCTCCTCTCTCATCACCTCAATCCTACTCAAGTCTTTATTTATTTATTTATTTATTTATTTTATTCAATTTATACCTCGCCCTCCCCGCTACGCGGGCTCAGGGCAGCTTACAAGGGCATACGCCAATATAAAACATAAGTAAAATCATTTAAAATAATCACAGTACAGATAACATTTCTTTCAATACCCCTCCCGAAATCAGCGGTTCTGGAGTGGGCAAGCACTTCTCATCTTCCACAGTGAAGACAGAGGCAAAAAGTATTTTCAGTTTCTCAGCCATTTCCCTTTCATCCTTCAGTGTACTCCTTTTACCCCTTGGTCATCCAAGGGCCCCATTGCCTCCCTGGCTGGTTTCCTGCTTCTAATGTATTTGAAGAAATTTTTATTGTTGGTCTCTATGTTTTTTGCAATATGCTTCTCATAGTCCATTTTTGCCTGCCTGATCACAGACTTGCATTTTATTTGCCACAGTCTGTGTTCCCTTTTATCATCCTCACTGATGCTAGCTTTCCACTGCTTAAAGGAATCCTTCTTACCTTTTATAGCTTCCATTACTTTGTTTGTTAACCATGCAGACCTTTTTCTATACCTACTTGTGCTTTTCTTAACCTACGGTATATACTTTTTTCTGAGCTTCTAGGATTGTAGTTTTAAATAGTCTCCAAGCTTCCCCAATGGTTTTGACCCTTTCTACTTTTCCTCAAATTAACAAGCAACTAATTTCTTATGAGGTTATAGAAGGATCCAAGTAATTCATGGTAATTATACCTCTAGTTTAAAAACAGACAAATATTATCCCTTGAACTATGTGGAAGAGATTAATTTCTGCATGGCTGGCTTTCTGCAGAGGTTTTCCCTAGCAGCAGCAGGTTCCATTAAGTTTGTTTTGTGAGCTTGGGGAAGTAAGCCATCTGGGAGAGAATGCTGGGGGGAAAAAACCCTCGGAGGGTGGGAAATAAAGTGCTTTTATTAATTTTTTTCTCTCCCTGCCCCTTGTCCTAATTGTAGCCTCCTCCAAGCCACACTGCTCTTGAGTGTCCTGTAATCATTTGGAGAAGGTTTTAGGGGATGTAGGAGATGCTGTTGGAGGAGAGAGACAGGAATCCTCTCCCACAAATGTGTGCAAAAATATCTTCTACTCATACAGGGATATTACTCCCACATTATTTGCCTATAAAATAATCTTGAAGAGGTGATAAGGTTATATATCAATTTTTGTATGCTTTCTCAAAAATTTCGTTTTCTTAAAATACTTTCTATTGCATGCATGCTCTTTCAGCGATAGGTTGTACAGCACTTACTAAGGCTTACTCCTAGCAATTGTATACAGTGGTATTTATGAGAGGCATTAAATACCAAGCACTGTATTTATTTATAGTAAATTTATACCCCGCCCTCCCCGCAAAGCAGGCTCAGGGCGGCTTCCAACAACAAACACAACAGTACAGAATAAAAACATAAATAATACAGAATTAAAACACAGCATTTAAATTAGAACACTTCGAAATATCAGAATACTGGCAGCAGTTAAAAATAAAACAAATAAAGTGCTTTCCAACAAAGTGCTTTGATGTTATTCCACATAAAGTGTTTAGATGTTATTCTGCTCGTTAAGGCAGCTGCTCGATGTTAACATTACGGGCTGTGCACTAGGGTGGTGGCGGCGGCCCCTAATTTTATGCCTGGCGAAAGAGCTCTGTCTTGCAGGCCCTGCGGAACTGTGAGAGGTCCCACAGGGCCCTGATCTCCTCCGGGAGCTTGTTCCACCAGGTAGGGGCCGCCACCGAAAAGGCCCCAGCCCTAGTAGCAGCTAGCCTGGCCTCCCTCGGGCCAGGGAGGGTCAACCGATTTTGAGATCCAGACCGTAGTGCTCTCTGGGGTATATATGGGGAAAGGCGGTCCCATAGGTATGTTGGACCCCGGCCATTTAAAGGTAAGAACCAGCATTTTGACGCGGATTCGGTATGCTATTGGCAGCCAGTGCAGTGTTTCAGCACAGGCTGGATGTGCTCCCATCTAGGGAGACCCATCAACAGCCTGGCCGCAGCATTCTGCACTAGCTGCAGCTTCCGGATCCGCGACAAAGGCAGCCCCATGTTTCTATCTCCATGTTTTTGCATATCATGCCACTGAGAATTTTTTTAACTTTGAATCTCTAACTATTAAATAGGGTTTTTTACCAAAGAGTTCAGAGGTAAATGTTAAACATGAATGAACATTTTTTCCTCTCTCTCTGGTATTGCATTCACTGAGTCTAAAACTTATCTCATTTTTGAAAAATAAGTGGTTTGTAAGTAGAGTTTCAGCTTGGTTCTTAAAAAAAACTTGGTTTGTTTCATGTTTTAAATAGCTAGATGAAGATGAAGATTTTGAAGGTGATCAGAATAAATCAAAGATGGGGCGAAAAAAGGCAGCATATTCTGGAGGCTTAGTTTTGGATCCAAAAATTGGTAAGTCTTGTCAGTTCCACAGTAGTTCAAGCCATAGGTAATGAAGAGATAAAGCAGGCCATTCTATCAGTTCAGACCATTTTTTGTGATGTGTAAATACCATACTAATGATAGTCTTACAGGCAGAGCATTGAAGCAGTGCTGTGCATTGTACAAATGCTGTTGATGTTTCCATTTTGGAAATACAGAAAAAGACATTAACGTTAATTGAGAGAATAGTGTATCCTCAAGTGAATGTGGAGGAGGAAAATGCATGCTTGCAGTGTTTAGACCTAATTGAGCTGTTGCATAGAAATACATTTTCTTATATCAGTGGAGCATGTGGAATGAGAAACTGTATACAAATTTGTAGATGTCGTATGTAAAATGTACACAGTACATAAAATTGAGAAATTGGTGTGTTCAGTTGATTATAGGTAGGTAGATGAATATAATGGTAATGAAAACCATGGAAAAGAGAACTTTTTGGTTTCTATTCAGTAAATTTCTTTCTTTGGTTTCTATTCAGTAAATTTCCATTTGTATTCTGGGTATGCTCTGTGTAACCTGCCTGCCGTATGATGGGGGGGGGGGACCTAGCTGGAATTTCTCTGTTC
>NW_015176495.1:413599-457123 GCF_001447785.1 Gekko japonicus | reverse complement strand
GCTGAACCTGACAATTCTGTGCAGAAGCTGCTTTCATATTATCTGAAATAGCAGCTAATCCTGAAATATATCTTAAATCATCATGAACTTGTAGCTATAAAATAATTATACACTGTGCTTTGAGGGACATTGGGGAAGCTAGTTTGCAATTCAATCTCTGCCCCCCAATGTATGTCTGAAATAATGTGGAAGTAGAGGCCCAAAAAGATTCAAACTAATTTAGAAGTCAGAATAATTGAATCATAGAGTTGGAAGGGACCTCCAGGGTCATCTAGTCCAACTCCCTGCACAATGCAAGGAATTCACAACCACCTCCCCCCCACACCCCCAATGACCCATGCTCCATGCCCAGAAGATGGCCAAACCTCTCCTCCAGGATCCCCAGCCAAACTGAGTAGTTCAGTTGGCCCTTTCCTACACACCCAGGGAAATGCCAATCACCACTTCAGGGCCAGGAAGCAATTTTCTCCAAGCCAGTTTGGCTAGGGATCCTGGAGTGGGGGTGGGGAGTCTCAGTTGGCTCTGTTTCAGCCACCCAACCACGGCCTCCATCCCTTTGGCCAGAATAGATGGGGTGTTATCTGTCCATCCATCAACATAGTTTGGAGTCATCAGTGTACTGATGGCAGCCCAGCCTGAAACGCAGCCCCAGGTGGGCGAGGAAGTGCACATAGAAGTTAAATAACATTGGAGAGAGGATTGTCCCTTAGGGGACCCCACACACCAAAGGGGTGGCGAGGTGACATCCTCTCTTCTAGCGCCATCCTACCTAAATGCAGAACTTCTACATTTATCCCTGTTGAAATTCATTTTGTTTGTTTTAGCCCAGTTTTCCAGCCTGACAAGATCATCCTGTATCCTGATGTCTTCTACTGTATTTGTTACCCCTCCCAATTTAGTATCATCTGCATATTTAATAAGCATTCCCTCTATTTCTTCATCCAAATACTTTATAAAGATGTTGAACAAAACAGGTCCCAGGACAGGTTTCTGAGGTACTCTACTTGTCACTCCTCTCCAAGAGGCTGAGGAACCATTCACAAGCACTCTTTGGGTGCGATCTGTCAACCAGTTACAGATCCTAACAGTAATAGGATCCAAACCACATTTTATCAACTTGTCAACAAGAATATTATGTGGAACTATCAAAAGCCTTACTGAAATTAAGATAAACTATGTCTACAGCATTTCTCTGATCCAGCAAGGTAGTAACAGTCTAAAAAAGAAAGAAAGAGATAAGCAAAGTCTGACATGACTTGTTCTTGAGAAACCCATGCTGGCTCTTAGTAATCACAGCCATCCTTTCTAAATGCTCAAGGACTGACTGTTTGATGGTTTGTCTTAAAACTTTCCCAGGTATAGACGTCAAGCTGAAGGGTCGGTAGTTACCCAGATCCTCCTTTTGCCCCTTCTTGAAGAAGGACAACATTTGCCCACCTCCAGCCTTCTGGCATCTTATCTGTTCTCCAAGAATTCTCAAAAGTAATGGACAGAGGATCAGGAATTATATCCATGAGTTCTTTTAGTACCCTTGGATGCCATTCATCTGGCCCCAAGGACTTAGTTTCATTTAAAGAAACTATATGTTTATGTACTACCCCTATGCCAATCCTAGGCTGCAACTCCCTTCCCTCATCATCTGTTTTTACCATGTTGAGCACCATTTCCCTCACAAGAGAAGACTGAGGAAAAATAGTAATTGCGCAATTCTGCCCTCTCTTCATCACCTGTTAAAATTTCAATTTCCTGTCCCCGCAGAGGTAGTGGTGTGCAGAATCCGTATAGGTACAATGTGTTGGTGGATGTTTCACAGAGAAAAATGAATGACGTATATTTAAAAAACCCCTTTCTCTGTTATTTTTTAAAAATTCTTTATTAATATGAACTTTTTGCAAAATTTAATTTAACCCATCACAGTGTAATATAAAAGCTATAACAAAAAATAAGCTAAATAAACCAAGAGAAGAGAAAAAAATTCAGCACAGGACCTAACGGGGCTTTATTCGACGAATAATTATTCTCGAATTATTTTTTCAATGTGAATCTTAAAGAGAAATACTTTATAAAACAATTGACTAATTGGGTCTCAATACATGGAAATAATTCGTAATTTTTCAAAAGTTCCAAAATGTATTTTAGACACAAAAATAATGCAAAAGCAGAACAGTTACTGGACATACAATTATATACAAATTTCTGCAATAAAATACTACATCTTTGAGAACAGTGGACCAAAGCTCTCAGAAGTACTAGTGTTAGATTGTTTCAAACACTGGAAATTTTATAAAGGATTGGATGAAGCTGAGTTTCTGTTCTAAGGTCCAGTGGAAGAGATCTTCTGAATAAGACTATGGTTCTCACTTACAAAAGTTAAAGGATGCCATGGTTTCATATTTATACAATTAAAAATATAAAGAATAATTAAGTAAATATTTATTAAAAAATCTTTGCAGAATTATCTTGGCAGGAGCTTTTGCTTAGTTTGGTCAGGGCTCAGTTGCAGCAGTTTTTCTGTCATTTGAGTCTTAGCATCTTTAAAAATTGGCATTTTATGTCCTGGCATCACAATTCTGTCTGCTGTTTTATTGAAATCAAGGTCTTTAAGTAAAATAGTTGCATCCTTTCTCTGTTATTTCTTATGAGTGGATGCTTGAAAAATTTTCAGTGTCTCCTTTTTGTGGTGATAACTGTTAAAAAAGTATCCTATAGTAACATAGGAGCTTTCTGTTCAACCCTGGATAGTTTCACAGGGCTGGATCGTTCCACTTCTGACAAATTTGCATCATTGATTTGTGTCATTATTGAGTGGTATAAATATAATAGTTTGAAATACTGTTTTAATCTGGTCTACAACTCTGAGTGGATGATATGGATAAACAGACTCAATGTAAACTATAGTTTGTGAAAGCACTGCAGGTTTCTCTTTTCTTGTAGAGACATCCAACTTACTCTCCACCCCTGGTTCTTCTACATTATATCTTGATGTACTTATCCAAGCATATACTGTGCATTATTAATAAATGTAAACTGAAATCCATTTTCATTATTTTATTATTTCAGGCTTTTATGATAAGTTCATTCTGCTTCTCGATTTCAATAGCCTGTACCCTTCAATTATCCAAGAGTTTAATATATGTTTCACGACAGTTCATAGGATGACTTCTAATATGCAAAAAAAGACAGAGGTATGTATCTAGTTTTATAGTCATTTTAATGTTTGATTTACAAGAATTTAATGTGTATGAGCTGGTTCTAACTAGAGTATGGTTCGATTTAACTTCAGTTATAGCATAATAGTTTGGTGATGATGAAAATGTTCTAGTGTTTTTCATGTACTTTTTCCGTGTTCCATCATTTTGATGACAATGAAGATGTTGTGAATTTCTTGTTTTTTATTTATTTTATTCATTAAAACATTTATATCCTGTCATTCCTTGTGACTCAAGGCAGCCACATAATAATAGTTAAAATTTTCAATTAAAACAAAACTTGCTCAAAAGCCCCGGCAAACAGGCCTTTCCGTGCTTCCTGATGATCTCCAAGGAGATGGCCCCCTTAATCTCTTCAGCGAGTCCATTCCACGAAGCCAGAATGGGAAAGGCCCACGCTTTGGTCCATGGCAGACAGGCCATCCTAAGTGGTGGGATAGCTAATACATGGCTGCCTGATAACCATAGCTGGTGCAGCTGAAGCCCGCCCGGCCCCAGCACTCTGCCCCGAAGGCCGCAGAACCAGATTGAGCTGGGAGTCCTCGGGCAGGCATGACTGCTGGGGTGTGCAGCAAGAACTATGCCTGACCTTCGGGGGCTTTAAATCAGCTGTTTTCCACTTTTGTCTTAGCTGCTTGTAGGAGTAGGGAGGGGGCAAGGGGAGCAGGAGGAGCAACACGCAGCTCTCCTTGCTGATGTCTAAAGGAGTCTTTTGGCACCATAAGGGAGTGGCGATGGTTAAGGGAGGAAGGAGAAGTCTGCAATCTGGCTGTGACCCCTGCGGCTGCTTTTCCCCAGGAGTGCCACCACAGCTCTTGGTGCCTGCTCTGAACATGGAGGAGGCCATGAGTTTCTGGTGAAGACAAGGGGGCCCTTTTATTTGATTTATTTTAATTTTATTATTAATTTTTATTTTAATTTCATTATATTTTGTGATGTTGAAAGTGACGTCGTGCCCCCTGGTGCCTTCCAACCAAAATTTTCTGGCTATGGGCCTGAACTAGTCTGTTTTGTTACCGTTTGACTACCAGCGCTAAATGACACTATCAAGTCCCTGTGCAAGATGAAAAATATGGACTCAGAGAACTAAGTACTATTCTTTCATTTTCATAGTTTCTACAGGGTAGGCTGAATTAGCACCCATACTGTGAAACACCAGATTTCAGCTATTGCCACATTCTTAGCCCAAAAAGGGGCTAGTTTGCTGTCTCAGCCATTTCTCTCTTTTTAAACCCATTTCAGTCTGGCTTGGTCTAAATCCAGAGTAATTAAAAGATTGTGTTCTCTTGCTTTTGAAACCACGTGTCAGTTAAGATTGGCCTTGCTCTGTGTGCCATACCTTCTGGGTAAGATTAGTAGAAACCAGAGACTAGGCCTTCTGTGGTCACCTAATCTGTGGAATATCCTCTCCACTATAGCTTGGCTGGTGCCAGGTAAAGACCTCTTTCATCCAGACATTCTATTGATTATTTTGTCTTCTGTGATGTTCTCTGCCTCCTCTATTTAATCAGTTCATTGATTGCTGCCTAATTATTCTAATAATCTACTGAAAGTTTTTGCTGAATTGGTTTAATGTGATTTTTATGCTGAAATTTTATGTGTTGCATTTTGATTTTATTAATACTGATTTAATTTGATGGATTTTTATTTCATTTTTTTTCTGTGACTTTGAACAATCTTTTGAAGATGCACCCTGTTAATCCTTCTTCTGTAAATTCCTGAATTGGTCCCTAGGTCATAGATTTTCTATTGGGGATCTTAAATAAGTTCTGTGTGCTCTCCCTGGAGTGCTTTTAAAGTCCTTAGTTCGGTGACTGCTTTTGGAGCTGACACTCAAAGCATTTTGTTTTTAGGGTCTTAAAGCTTAGTGGTAATGATGGGCAAGGAACTTTTTAGTTAGCTCAGATGCTTCAAGCTTTCTTTGATAAAATCTCGGGATGTTTTCCAGAGCTTGCTTCTGGCTTGTAATGTTGAGGTACTGTAATCCTGTGGAAGCTTGTGCCAGACCTCCATGCTGCATCCCACTTCCTGAAATTTATCTTTATGAGGACGGGTTGCAGAGGGAGGTTACAGTAGAGGCTGATGGGCATTTCTTAATTCCCATTATGTTAATGGATGCCCTGTGCAAATGTCAAGGCTTTCCACCACTGCTGTCAGCCCTTTCTGTTATACGAGTGTTGAAAGAACTATAGCAAAGTCCATAAATGTACTTCTTAGTTTTTTACAGAACAGTGTGCTTGTACCAGGTACTGAATACTGTGGCTATTGATATGCATATTGAGTAAATTGATGGAAAGTTCTTCTTGCCTTAAAAGTTATCAGTGATGAATGAATGTCAAATAATAACTTTACAGGATGGAGAACAAGAAGAAATTCCAGAATTACCAGATCGATCCCTAGAAATGGGAATTTTGCCTAAAGAGATCAGGAAGCTAGTTGAGCGAAGGCGTCAGGTGAAGCAGTTGATGAAACAATCAGACTTAAATTCTGACCTCTACTTACAGGTATATATAACAAGAACAAACATTTATTTATTTAATGCATTTTTATCTCACCTTTCCTCCAAGTAGTGCAGGGTGGCTTGCGTGGGTTTTTTTTGGCCAGTTTTATCTTTGTAATATCCCTGGGAGGTAGGTTACGCTGAGTGATTGATGGGTCCAGGGTCATGTAGTATGTTTTGGCAATTGGGGATTTGAACCCAGGTCTCCTTGATCCTAGACCAACACTAGCCACTTGTACCATCATGGTACTGTATACCTTGCCTTTAATGCCTTAGTTCGAGTGCAAATTGGGAGTCTTTGCTTTAATGGAAGGAGAGGTGAGAGATTACAATTATAATTTTTCAATCAAATCATTGTCTTGACCGTGGGTAATAAGATAAATGTATGTACAAAACAGCGGTAACAAAACATTCAATTTTCTTTAAAACAGTCTGTCGCATGGGTATCTGGGTTAATTTGTTCTAGTTGTTCTGCCCCAGGGCAAATGGGTCCACCTTCTCTGTTGACCTTCTAGTTAGAAGTAAATACTCAATTTAATTGTGGCTTGACCAAAAGTCAAAACAAGAAAGGAGCAGAGTCAAACAAATGCAGCTTTTTATTCTTTAAAAATAGAACATTATGTAATAAGAAATGTCCTCCACACTGCCCTCACCATAGAAGTAATGCCTTAATGAATGAAGACTGCTCCTAAAACATCTATCTAGAACAACAGAGGGCATTTGTTGAAATTTATTTTTCAGCATTAATGAAATGTTGATAGGATAGAAGCTCTCCTTGTTGGGGAAGTACTGAGGTCAATATATAGTAATTTTCATAGTTAAGGTTTGTCATGCTGAGAACCAAACTGAGAAGACAAAGCAAGCTGTGGGGAGACATTTCTCAGTCTGATATTTGATAGCTGAAGAAAAATAAGCATGCTAGAATCCAAAGGACTCGATTTAAAGAGTGGTAGGGCTGACAGTGTTCTCTGAAAACAGTTTTAGTAATCTGTGTTTTAAACAGTTTTAACTTTAAAAGGGGTAACTTCTCTGATATGAGGGGACATGTGGGGAGGAAACTGAAAGTAAAAGTAGAAAGGGTCAAAACCATTGGGGAAGCTTGGAAACTATTTAAAACTACGATCCTAGAAGCTCAATATATATATATATTCCGCAGGTTAGGAAAGGCACAAACAGGAATAGGAAAAAGCCTGCATTGTTAACAAAGTAATGGAAGCTGTAAAAGGTAAAAAGGATTCCTTTAAGCAGTGGAAAGCTAGTCACAGTGAGGCTGATAAAACGGAACACAGGCTATGGCAAATAAAATGTAAGTCTGTGGTCAGGCAGGCAAAAGGGGAATATGAGGAACATATAGCAAAAAATGTAAAAACCAACAATAAAACTTTCTTCAAAAACATTAGAAGCAGGAAACCAGCCAGGGAGGCAGTGGGGCCCTTGGATGACCAAGGGGTAAAAGGAGTACTGAAGGATGATAGGGAAATGGCTGAGAAGCTAAATGCATTTTTTGCCTCTGTCTTCACTGTGGAAGCTGTAAAAGGTAAAAAGGATTCCTTTAAGCAGTGGAAAGCTAGTCACAGTGAGGCTGATAAAACGGAACACAGGCTATGGCAAATAAAATGCAAGTCTGTGGTCAGGCAGGCAAAAGGGGAATGTGAGGAACATATAGCAAAAAACGTAAAAACCAACAATAAAACTTTCTTCAAAAACATTAGAAGCAGGAAACCAGCCAGGGAGGCACTATCTTATACAATGGTTCAAAAAGGGCTCGCCATTTGCGTGAGTTATTAAGATCCTCCTGTCTAGCTATGTCCTGGATTCGCTGTCTCACTAACTCTCTTGCTTCGTTGTATGTGAGAGAGCGAAGAAATTGTTTTGAGAGGCCAAGTTGAGAAAGTTTTTTCTTGATGACTCTTAGCCAAGGCGGGACAAAGGTATCCTGGAAAATTAAACTTGCCAACCCTCTAGGAAAAAAAGAATGTTTCAACCAGTATTGAATGGCTAGCATCCAAAGCTTTGCCTCCACCGGGATCGTGCCTGTTCCTATTCTGATCAAGGCATTTGAAGTACCAGGGGGAACTTGAAGGGCTGTTCTTAGAAACTTAGATTTAACGGCCTCCAGTTTTTAAAAATTTGAAGTGATATTAAAGGGGGCACCAAAAGTTAGTTGGCTATGAGATTTAGCTTTGAACAAATGGAGGGCTGCTATTATGCATTTATCCCCTTTATGCCAATAAAATTTCTGGATAGCCCCAGCACTCCTGCTGGCCTTTAATGTTGCCATGCTTATATTGCTAGATCTTGAGCCATTTTCCTGGAACAGAACCCCCAGATAGTTAAAACTAGAAACCTGTTCTATAGAGGAGGAATTTAGAGTCCAGTGATAATATTTTGGTGACCTTTTAGCAAAAATCATTACCTTGGTTTTAGCGTAATTTATTTCTAAACTATTGTCATGGCAATATTCAGAAAAAAAATTAAGTGCTCTTTTAAGGCCTGTAGGAGTTCTTGACAGAACCGCATCATTAGCATATAGAACACCAACATCTTTGTTACCAAGTTTTGGAGGATGACACTCCGGCTTGTTAATATATCATTAATATAAAAGTTAAAAAGAAGGGGGGCCAGAAGACAACCCTGTTTGACCCCTTTGTCTGTACTAATGGGATCTGTCAGGTGCCATTGGAGGGTATATTTTACCTGTATCGACGTCTGATTGTAAAGGACCTGGATAAGAAAGAGTAGGCGCCTGTTGATACTGGTAGAGCTTAATTTATCCCATAAAATAACTCTAGAGATTGTCGAAGGCTGATTTAAAGTCAACAAAGGCCGCCTAAAGGGATGCACTTGACTGAGATGAATATTTGGCGATCAGGTGGTCCAAAAACATACAGTGATCTAATGTGCTGCAACCTTTTCTAAATCCAGCTTGTTCGTCCGCCATACAGAAATCATTTTCTAATCAGTCTCTGATTTTCCATAATAGATGTTTTGTATAAAGTTTGCTCACTATGCTGAGTAGGCTTATGGGTCTGTAATTATTAGGGTCTTCTTTATTACCTTTCTTATACAATGGTATAATTATGGCAGTCCCCCAATCCCTGGGGATTTTTCCTGACTGATCAATTTGTGTAAATAGGGATGCTAGAACAGGGGCCCACCATTCAGCATTTCTCTTAATTAACTCTGGGGAAATTAAATCTATGCCAGGGGCTTTTCCAGGCTTCAAGGTATCTATAAGTTGTTTCAGTTCTGAGCAACTCACCGGAGGCCATGAAGGTAGATAAGAGATGGTGTCAGGAGTAAGAGAGCTTGTAAAGCTGTGAGTTTGCCACTTGAAGTGCACACACGGCCCGTCCTTCTTCCCCAAAGCATTTAAAGAGGTCCTTTGGGGGAGAAGTGGGGGACGGCTTGTGCCTGTGATCCAAGCTGTGAATTTACAGCTTGGAGTGCATGCGTATGCAGGGCACCTGCTTTTTCTCAAAAGCATTTAAAGGGATCCTTTGAATGCTTTTGAGAAGAAGCAGAGGTTGGCGCACCCCTCTCCCTCCCTCCTGCAAGATTTAAAGGGCCCTCCAGCTGATAGGCAGGCCACGTGGTCCCCAATGAACAGCTGAAGGGCCCTTTAAATCTTGAAGGAGGGGAGGGAGGATCCCTTTAAATGCTTTTGGGAAGAAGCACGAGGGCCTTTAAGGAAGGAAGGAAGAGGGTGGAGAGCCCAATAGCCCCACTGTAGCTATAGGCCAGGATAAAGAAGAATTTTTCACTCCTCAACTTGGATATTGCACCATTAATCTGGAAATTTAAAAAGGTGGCAAAAAAGACCTCTTTTTCCTTTTGGATCTGAAATATTATTTGCTTATATACCTGAAGACACAATCCTGACTTCAAGTGTAATATCCATGTACTCCAAGCACAAACAATGTATTAAGATTGGTTCTTTGGAGTTTTTTCTGTAGTTGGTATACTGACAACTTTTACGTATTTGGGAGTGTATCTGTTTTTCAAATGAGCTAGAATAAAGGCTATATCTGTTGGCAAGAAACTGGATATAAATTCTCATTGTTTTGCAAATTTAGTATTTGTCATAGCCCAGTCTTCTAGTGTAGTCAGGAAGTATGGTATAGAATTCTGCTGCTATAGTTTAGTATGCTGACAGGCCTCTAATTGTCAGGATGATATCCTATCCTTGTGTAAATGGAAATTAAGGCATGGATAGCCAGCAGAATTTTGCATGTATCCGGTAAGATTTACAGCAACAGAAAAAGTAATAATAGGTACCCACCATCACAAGCAGTGTTCCCTCTAAGCTGAGTTAGTGTGAGCCAGCTCACAGTTTTTTAGCCTCCAGCTCACACATTTTTGTCTTAGCTCAGGAAGGATGGCTCCAGAGCAAAGTAATTTATGCAGCAGCCAAATTGCTTGCTCACAACTTTAATGCCAGTAGCGCACAAAGTAGAATTTCTGCTCACAAGACTCCACAGCTTAGAGGGAACATTGATCACAAGTTGTTTTTTTAAACTTCAGACAGGATACCATCTTTATATGGAATATTATTTCCTGCCAAAGCATGAATTATGCTTTTCATTTTTGTTTTAAGAAATGAGAAGCAACACATTTTATTGCTTTTTTGTTCTAATACCTGTTTTGTGGCAGCTAATGTGTTGACCATATTTCTTTTCAGTATGATATCAGGCAGAAGGCTTTGAAGCTAACAGCAAACAGCATGTATGGTTGCCTTGGATTTTCCTACAGCAGATTCTATGCAAAGCCTCTAGCTGCTTTGGTGACGTTCAAAGGAAGAGAGGTAAGTAAGTCAGTGCATTGCTCATTTTCTGTGAGTGTGTATGCATACACATCCAAGGGAAAGCATATACAGATAGCATTTGAATTTTTCAATGAGTATTTTGTAATGTTTGTAAATATTCTACATCTCAGAGTGGTTTTAGAACTTTGTTGATAAGCTGAAAGTTGCCTTCCAGGTTAAGAGGGAATGTGGAAGTTTTAAAAAAAATCCTGTTACTTACTGCCTGTTTCCATAATTTGCAAAACTGACAAAAGTGAACAACATCAATGGTCTTCAGCATACAGTTGTGACAACTCAGGTGGATTGTGGATTTGTGAGCCCCTGTAGAGCTATCTCTTTTTGGTTGCTTTTTGGAGGGACCAGTGGTTAGTGCATGTGCTAAAGGACTCCCACACAACTGTCCCTTTCCACACATTCTCAAACAGCAAGCAGCGAGAAGATGACCTTTTAAGAAATGGAAAAGAAAGAGAGAGAAAAATTAATGTGCGATTGGGTGTAAAAGCAACTTTTTCTGTTATATTCATTTAATATAATTTAAAAATTTTCTATTCCACCTGTTGTCCTGTAGTGATTCAAAGAGGTTTACAAGAAAAGTTAAAACCAAATTACATCATCATACGAAAAGCAACAAAAATAATGTATAGATGTGTAATAAGAATCCCAATTTAGATCAACCAGCCAAATTGATTTATAAACATTAAAACCATAAAATGCCTTTAAAAGCCTTCTTTTCAAAGCATTGCTCTTTTAAAGGCCAAAAAGGTAGGGGATTGTATGGCAAAATCAAGCAGATTGCTCCACAGTGATGAGACAGTGACCCAAAAAAAAAGCCTGAGACTGGGCAATGGCAGAGCACTTGGAGGGACGAGACAACCAAAACACTCTGCTGCATTGAATACACAGGTATTTATTTTATTTATTTCATTAGATTTTTACCCTGCCCTTCCAGCAAAGCCGGCTCAGGGTACGTATGAGGAGATAAATTCATTCACATATACGGACCCAGGTCATGAAGAACTTTAAAGGTCAAAGTCAGCAGCTATGTTGTAGTGTTTTTTCACCAGGAGGGCCAAGTCCAGCAGCACAGCTAAGCCTTTTCCTTGCTTAAGAGAGCTTTGCATAATCCAGAATCAACTGGCTCCCCAGTATTTCCCAGCTTTTCTAAGCGTTGTTACCTCCAACTTGTTTGGGTTTAGCGTTAGCACATCTTCCCTTGATCACCTAAGTACGACATCCAGGAAGTGGTTGTACACAAAGATCGCTGCTTTCAGATTCTTGCTTAATGAAACAGAGTTGGATATCACTGCCATACTGATGACAACCCACTCTAAAATTTAGACTATCTCACCCAGTGACCCTATATAAATGTTAAGCAACATAAGGAACAACACTGAGCCCTATGGAACCCCATAAGAAACATCTAACAGAGTTGAAATATCCTTTCCCAATAAAACCCTCTTGTGTCTTGTTCTGGTAGAAAAGACCTGAACTACTTGAAGGCTGTTCCCTCTTCATTCTGTTCTCAAACCACTTCAGTAAGAACGTATCAAACACAACTAAGAGAACTAATAAAAGTAAAAGAGAGGAATTCCCCTTGTCAACCTGCAAGCTGAGATTATCCACCCGGGCAAGCAAGGTTGTCTGTGTTCTATTGTCTAAAGTTGGATTGAAGAGCGTTATGGACAGATAAGTTACCCAGGAACCCCTGGATTTGTTGGGGCAGGCAATAGGAAGAGGAGAGATACATAGCTGTACTTAAGAGAAGCATGTGGCAGCTGAAAAGATAGAAGATAGAAGGAATTCTTAGTGGAACCACAGAACTGCTTTTCAGACAAACCAAAAAGAGAAAACAAGGACCATTTCACTGAAGCTAGTCATTATGAACTTCATATATTTTAGCAATAAAGGTAACTTAGACAGCTCCCCCTTGAATTAAGTCTACAGAGCAGTCCATATGTGATTGTGAGGCTACCATTCCATTGTACTTGCTACCCTTCATAGCCTGACTTGCCTTTACTGATGTTTTTTCAAAAGGGTCAAGGAGGTAATCAAAAATAAGTTATAGGGGAGCTTCCCTGGAAGGTCACCCCTCCTTTTTCCTCTCCCTCCCTCCACTTCTGGGGGGAAAAAGACTGCAGTAGTAGCAATGGAGTGTGGCTGCCAGTCCCATCAGAGGAGTCTAGTTGTTGCCTTCACCGCCATTGTCTTACTGGTTACTTGTCCAGAGCATTCTGTTGTTGTAGAGGAGCTGCATGATGAGCAATGAGTCTTTGCAGTGAGTCCTCATTGAGGATGTCCGGCTCACCAGTGGCATCATCAAATGTCAACTTGTCCAGGCGGCTCACTTACTTGGGGATGTTCTAGACTAAACTGTAGAAAAGTGAGTAGTTGAGCACCAAGCTGGGTAGGGTGAGTTGTCTGTAGGGATGGGCACGAACAGGGAAAATGAAGTTTGGTTTGTGACGAGCCCAGTTTGTGAACCATGAACTGTCACAAACTTTTAGCTGCCAAATGATCTGGTTCTGTTAGTGATGTGGTAGAATGCCCCCCTGGTGTGATACAGACACCAAACTCACTGGGGATCTCTGGCTGAATCTCCTTTACTTGCCCTTCAAGTTTGGTTAGGATTGGATTTACAGGTCGAAGTTATGGGCCCCCAAAAAAGGTGCCCCCAGGAAAGTGTTTTCTGGGGAAATGACAGGCGGTCATTTTGACAGGTGCAGGTTCAGAAGTATAGAATGGATCCTGTGCAAGCTACAGACATCAAAGTCGCAGGGGACCTCCCACAGATGGTCTACATGCCTTGTGAGTTCTGGGCCCTCCATTGCTTTGAAGTTTGGTAAACATTTAGATTGCACAGAGCAGTATCCATTTACAAACTGCTTGAACATTCATGCTGGTTGGCCTGCCACAAAGTTCACTTTCTGAGCTTCAAACTGGCCAAAATTCATCATGAACTTTAGTTTGTGAGCCAGTTCATGCCCATTCCTAGTTGTCTTCATGTATTCCTTGCTAATATAATGAGTTTTGCTGTGTGCCTTCTCAGAGTATTCTAGAACAGTTGCCCCTTTCTCCCCAGTGGCAAATTCAGCCGGGTAGTGGTAGTCCTGTTTCATCTTCAGGTAGAAGACTTTGCTCTCATCCTGGGTCTTGCTGCTGTTCCGGTTGTCTAGGAGGCTCAGTGCATCCTGGCACACAAGCTTCCAGCTCCTTCTTAGTCTCACAGTAAGCATGGACCATCTCTATCTTGTTCTCATTGCCAACAGCAAAAGTCTTCTGCTCAGTGTTGCTAATTACTGCTAATCACTGCACCCCAACTACATTCTTTTAGGCTGCTGACCACTGATTCTTCTCTTCATCATTGGACAGTGGCTCATTCAGCTTTGTCACATTTTTCATAACAGTCACCATGTCATTGTATCTCTCAGCTTGTTTGCCCAGCTGGCATTTCTGTATCAGCTGTTCGCAGTCCACCATCTTCTTTCCTTTCACGGTGGTGATGTGGGTTGCTGCTTCTTTTTTTTGCCCCTTCCTTTTTCTCATTCTGAAGAAAAAATGAGAGGGAAAGGAAAGACTAAACAAAGGCATGATGTGAGGGCAGGCAGATGGAGGTAGGCGATTGGCAGGCTGGCACAGGAGGTGGTGGTTTAATGGCTGATGTTTCCTGAATACAGGACTCATGCATCACTCTCCTCCTGTCTTTCCTCTCACCTTCACACTTGTGCTGCTGCTGCTATAATGATGGTGGTGCTTGCTGGCAAAAGTAGTAGCCACGCCCAGATGGAGTGTGGAGGCTGATTTGCTCTTCCATCAGTTACTTTCCTCATGAAGGACAAGTTGGATAGTGACTTGTAGTTGGCTGGAAGCCCTCTGTCCTGTGAAAGGTTCTTTAATAATATATCCATTTCTGCCTCTTTCAGAGATCTGGGGGAAAAACCCTCAGCCCAGACAGGTATTAATCTTTATAAGGATTTTCTTTTCCTGACCAGATTTCAGCAGCCAGGCTGGGTAAATATCTAAGCTATATGTGATGACTTTCACAACATCCAGAACACTGACTGGGGCACTAGGCTGAAACAATATATAAAAAAGGATCAGAAACCTCTACTACTTGATTTATTTCCAGTACTGGCTTTCCAAGTCAGATTGGAGCTATCTTTGTCAGCAAAAAATCCTGAAGACTTCACAGCCAGTCTCCAAACCTCTGTCTGACCTTGGAGTTGTTAATAGCTGAATTATGCTAAACAATTTTGTAGAGTATGAGTATGACTTTAACAGCAAAGAAGTAGGGTTCTGTTCTTCCATTCAAAAGTGCAGGTATTCCAGCCCTGTTTATCTTGTAACACATTTATGGTGCATGAGCACAAATTAATAACAGAACAGATATAGTTTAGCCCATAGTAGATCTCAGGCTGAATAAATTATAGTGATATATTCACTGAACATGCAATTTAAAAATAGTGGTGTGGTAATTGTGCAGGTTTTTCACTAGATGGCGATACAGATCTTGTCTTTATTAAAAAGTTAAGATACTTCTAGTGCTTAAATGTTGGTCCATGTTCATCTAATTTGGTCTCCAAAGGATTACAGACTCTTGCATTGTGGTGGGGTTAGAAAAATTAACTGAGAATGTGTGTCTTTGTTTAAATTGGATGCAGAAGACTGTTTAAGTTAATGCATGAGGTTACAGCAACACAAAGCATTTTGCTCTTGCTTCAAGTTAATATTTTTTTTTAAAGTTTAGTAGCTTAGGCTTAGTTCTCACAAGTAGCAGTTGAGGTAGTAAACCAATTTCTGTGCTATACAAACTGCTAGCAGGGCTTATAATGTTTGTCAATTTTGAAAAAAATCTATCTTAAGAGTATTGGGTGTTTTTAGCATCTATAATATCCTGCTAGTATAGTAAAAAAATGAACTGACCAAGCCAGACTGCGCCCTATTAGAAGGCATGCCCAGCAAAGAAAGGGATAGATTTTTGAGGATATGATTTATTGGGAATTGTAGATGAAAGCAAGGGGCTTTCTTCTACTTTCCTTGTTTCAAGATCTGCCTAAAGTTGGGAAGTCTCCAAATGGCTGTATTTAGATCCTAAGGAGGGCAGCATGCATAGTCTTGTGGGTTAACAGTCTCCTGATCAGTTTTAAAGTATTTTAAACTTTATTATAACAAAAAGGTAATTTGATTAATCAAAGTTTGATACTCATCCTAATGTACAGCGACTTGCCTCTTGCTGTGAAACTATGAAATAAATTTTAACAGCGGTAATTACTATTAGATAAATTAATGTTAGCTAAAGTTTACATAAAGTGAATTATTAAGGGAATAGTTCTTCTCTTTGACTTTTTCTTCTTACCCTGGATACCATACTCCATTTGGTAACATAGTTACCATTTGAAAGGAGTGTAAAGAAGAAATATTTAACAGCAATAAAAAAGGGACATCTACCTCTAAGGGCAGCAAATGAATTCTTTTAGAGCTGGGTTCAGTCTTACAGAAGCTATAAAGAGTAGAGTTCCAGATTACACAGAGGGGAGGACTTCCTGGTTTCTTCAGCAAGACAGATGCCATCCTAGACAGTCCTAAAATGTCATCCTAGGACATGTACCATTGTTGACTATTGGGTTGCTGCAGATGCCTGCTGTCTGAGCAAGTGACCTATAGGATAAGCTTTGCTGAGCTGCTAGAGTTCCCTCTGATTACTTCAAGGATGGAAGGGTTAGCAGCCCTTACTCCTCTGCTCACTTATATATGTCAGCTATGCTGCCATAAGGGTTGGGGGTGGTGTGCTAGCTTGCCAAGACTGCTGCATTCCTTTTTGGCTTCTATAATGCTTGCTTATCTATGGCCTTGCAGGTGGTGTGTAGTGTCTGGGATTCTAGAGAACCGTGGGAGCACTTTCGGTTCTCTGCTTCGGCTCTAACGGCCTGGGGCTCCTTCTCCCGCGCATGGCAATGTGGCTAATTGGCCTAAGGAAGGGTGTGTGTGCATACGAATACCCTATATCCCATTATGCTTTTAGGGGTGACACCATTCTTAACAGTGCCTTTGTTAATGCATCTATAGCTCTTCAGTAAAGTATAACCTTTCCAATAAGCGTGTACTCAGTTGTTGGCTGTGGAACCTGACATTATAGTGAAATTCATTAGGGTGCTCCCTACATCGTGGTATTCTTTGCATTATGATAAGTTTGATACTGATAAATAAATACAATACATTAACAAAAACTGGTTGGTTGGCTAGATCATTATGCCAACTGTATCCCCAGGACTTCTTTTTTGTCTAAGAGTAAACAGAAGATACTCAGGGAATAGATATAATATAAGGAGGTGTCATTGACCATTCTGGCACATTTGTTTTTTTAAAAAACAGACACCTGAGTTGGTTCAGTCACCATTGCCAGTACTGGTAGAATGGAGGGATATATACTGTATATATATTAATGTAATATTTAACTGTATGAAGTGAAGAAATGAAATAGATAAAAGGACAATGCAACATCAGGTGTTTTTCTCTGAGCACTAGTCTACACAGGAACAATTCTCTCTAGGAGCAATCAGTTGCTGAGTCTGATCAGTTGTTAACCGCTTGATTAGAGGAAATTAATTTATTTTAATTACTGAGGTGGATTACACAGAGTTAGTCAATACAATCAACAAGATGGGACATTCAATAAAGAATACAATAGGATTTGGATTGCAGAAATCTGAACAGAGCTGAAACAAAGTACAGGTATTAATAAAGCGATGCAGAAATTACGTAGAAAGATCCTACTTATAGCATCAGAAAGTATGAATTGTACACAATAATATAGTCCACAGTCCCTAACCCTTTACCTAAGCATTTCTTTGAACCATTTTGTTACAGTACAGCCCTACTCCTTGCTTAAAAAACCCTGAATAATTCAGTTTTGGATAGTTCATGGAAAGCCAGGAGAGTGGGAACTTTCCTGACATTGTCAGGCAGGCCATTCCAGAGAATGAGCAAAGCTGTTGTGGCAGAGCATGGGGGGAGGTGGTCCCGTGGATGTGAGGGATCAAGGCCATAAAGGTCTTTGCATGTGGTAGCCAGTACCTAGTTACTGGTGGGCAGCCAACAGAGTGGCTACAAAATAGGATTGATATGCATGCTACACCTAGCTCACAATAATAATCAAGCTGCATTTTTCTGCACCAATTGGAGTTTCTGAGTTGACTTTGAGGGGAAGATGTATGTAGAGTTCATTACAATAGTCTAGTTTTGATGTTACTGTGCTGTGGATCCAAATGGCCAGATTGGGGATGTCAAAGTAGAGGGCAATGTTCTGGGCTAGATTAACTTGGAAGGAAGCATTTTTTACAGCTTCATTCACTTGCTTCTTCAGAAGTAATGTTGGATCCTGCACCCCTAAATTGAGCCCCACTGAAAGTGGACGCACAATATCTTCCAAGATCTTTGCCTTCCCACTTCCCTTTCTGGGAAAAATGGTGGTCCAAACAGGAATGTTGTCAAAGGCTTCAGACTTACCTTACTGCAGGGTGTATTAAAGCATCAGGAGGAGGATTTATATTTCTGACCTCACCTCTCCCCCACTGGGGGAGACCCAACTGATGTATCCACAGGGTCCTGATTTATTAGGCTCCAGTGGGTTCTGAGACAGACCATCAAGCACAGCAGAGAGAAAGTGGGCTTTTTTGCCTTCAAGATCTGTATGGAAATAGTATATGGAAAAATTGTATAATATTTTTAAAGAGAGCAAAAAGAAGAATAGCATCTGGAACACATCAAAGAAATAAGAAAGGAGAAGATGAAGATCAGGGCATTGTAGAGGGGATGGAGAAACTATCACAATCAGGATACCATTCATACCATTTTACCAGTCGTACCAATCATACCATTTTTCTTCTCACATTGACACAGAGAGTACTCCATCTTTCTGGGTTATATCTCTGAGGATGCCAGTCATGGCTGCTGGTGAAATATCAGGTACTGCAATGCCAAGACCACGGCCATACAGCCAGGAAAATCTACAACAACCATTTAGTTTAAGTTGTAGAAACTAGGGGAAAGTACGTCTAAACCTGAACTTGGCTTTGGAGTGTGAATCAGAGAGAAACCCCAGGTTTGCTGAAAAACAATTACACTAAGAAACACCAAATCATAGAAATATTGCCTACAACATTAAGAATGCTAACCAGGATTTTGTGAGACTATATAGTGAAATCTCAGTGGCCATTTGGCAAGTTGCTAGGCAACCCTAAATAACATTGCCAAAGTTTCTGTGCTTTGGTTAGTGGCAGCCAACTGGGGTGCAGGGAAGGACTCTGAAAAGATAGAAGGTAGGAAGGAAGGAGGCATGGAGAAAGAGGTAATGCTGAGTGGAGGGACGAGCATAAAGGGAGGGTAGGTGGGAGGGAGAGAAGGAAAAAGAGGCTTTGGGTGGTTGTCAGGGACCTGGATAGCCCAGGCTAGCCCAATCTCATCAGATCTCTGAAGCTAAGCAGGGTTGGCCTTGCCTAGTATTTGGATAGGAGAACATCAAGGAATACCAGGGCTGTGATGCAAAGGTAGGCCATGGCAAACCACCTCTGAATGTCTCTTGCCTTGAAAACTCAGAGATGTCTAACTCATTTGTTATGAGGGCTGGATCTGATATAAATGTCACTTTGTTGGGCCAGGCCATGTGTGCCATAAAATGTAATGCCAGGTACTGGTGTAACTGGAGATAGCCAGCACAGCCCCCTACCTACAAGGCCACAGCTGCCTATAGCTGAAGGTTGCTGGGTGGTCCATGGGCGAGGAAGGCCCACCTACTGAGTTGCACGCTTGGAGGCAAGACTAGGCCCCTGATGTGTGGAAAAAACCTGCCAATGAATGCCCCCATAAAGTGCAGCGGCCCCATAAAGTGCAAATACAGCAGTGGTGCTGGTCCCCAACAGGCTCCAGCAGAGGATTGTCTGCACTCCCCCATGTGCAAACACTGATCCCCAGAACTGCAGGCCAAGCAAAGAGGCGTGTGACCTTGCCCTGGAGCCCCAAGCTGGTGTGAATGCACTTGCAGCATCCCCCGACTTACCTGTTAGAGATCTGTTTGACTGTTGCAGATGAGGTTGGTACACTGCGGTGAAGCCATGATGGAGGAGCTGCCTTTGCTTTCCTCCCCCTCAAGCAGCCTCCTGTTCTTTCCCTCACACCACTTACTTGCAGGCTGCGTAAAAGCTCTGGACAGGCCAGTTCTGGCCCACGGGCTGTATTTTTTACACCCTGGCCCTACGGGGTTGCCATAAGACAGCTGTGAGTTGATAGCACTTTCTGCCACCACTAGGGAGAAGAAAAGGAGATAGTGTGGGAAGGCAGAATGAGATCTCCCATGTGAGTCACCTGCTTGTAACACCGTAATGCCCACTTAGAGCAAAACAAGTATTTCCTGTGAACTAGCAAGAATTTTGAGTGCGGGGAGGAATGTCTACAGCAGACTGTTATTGACAGTTAAGAGCCTCAGCATATTCTGATTTCTGCATTAATGCTGGAGAAGCAAGTTAATACATTTGCAGAACACTCTTCTGGCTTCATTTAGACTATCTTGACTTAGCTGGTTCTGCCACATGTATTTACTTCAATGCTAGACTACTGTAATATAGTTGCATGTGCCTGTCCTTAAAGTCAACTCGGAAATTCCAGTTTGTACAGAGTGCTGCAGCCTGGTTACTATCAAGGAGTTGGTGGAACATGCATGTCACACCTGTTGTGCAGTAACTCCACTGGTTACTGATCAGTTACTGGGCTCACTTCAAGGTACTATCACTTACAAAGCCCATTGTGGCCTTGGGATCACATACGTGCAGGTCTGCCTATCCCTCTATTCTCCACTGCAACAGTTTTGCTCATCTTAACAAAGCATTCTGAAGGTAGCACCCTGTTAATAAAAATCGGCAACTGTCCATCCCTGCTCATTATTGATGGTGGCTCCCTTCTTGTAAAAGAGCCTGCCTCAGGAGATCAGGTAGACCCATTCCCAGTCATTTCACAGAATATGCAAAGAATGAAGCTTTCAGGAGGGCATTTTGTAAAGGGTTTAGAATGCTAGTATAATAGAATAGCTCAGGAGGTTGCTTTTATGAGGGAATTTGATTGTAGTCTGTTGCATTGTTGTATGTATCTTGCTTCTACTGCGCTGTCTTCTATATTTGTATCCCCACTTTCTTTGTTATGGTGTGCCATGCCTTAGACAACTTTGCAGTGTTTCCCAATTTTGTAAACTTGTTGCATTGTTGGATATTATGCTGTGTGATTGAATTGAATTTGAAATCTGCCTTGAGTCCCAATGAGAAATCCAATCTAGAAATGAAGTAAACAACTAAGATATACAAGATAAAGCCTTGTATGTTGAAATTCAAGAAGCAACCTTTGTTTAAAATAAGATTTGGATTTAGCTTCTCTGCAAACTACAACTGCTTTTAGCGGTGACATGTTTTACCATTTTCTCCTGGAGAGCTGCCAGAATTTTGGCTGTTTTGGTAATGGTTTCTGTATAAAGCCCCCCAAATTCAGTTTGAAAGGGCACATGTTATATAGATCAATATAAGTAAGAACAGTATTTCAAAAGTCAAATGAAAGATTAAGCCAGGCCTTCACACATTTTGCTCTCATCTAGGGGGTGGTAATGGTATAATATGAATAAATGGTATAATATGAATAAACTTTGCTAATAAAAAGTTGCAATCTGCAGTTCTGTGCATGATTACATGAGAACAAAGTCTTCTGGGCTTAGTTACTTCTAAGGAAACAAGTATATCATGGTCCTGGTTAAGTTAAAAAAAAAAGGCTGAGGGGAGAGGGAATCCTTTCTGACAGTGCAATCATGTACGGAGTTACTTGAGTTTGAGCACATTAGCTTTAGTGGACTTCCACTGGAGCAACTCTGCATAGGAGTGCACTTTTAAGGATCCCATAGCTTCTGGTAATGTCCTAACCAAAGAAATTCACTTTCAAAAAAATCCTTGTGGATTGTGTATTTTTGTGCACACTTTCCCTGCTTTTATTTGTTTAAAGAAGCCTACATGTTATAGGCAGATGGTGAACTATTTTTTATTATAGCACCATAAATGCACATAGTACATTGCATTGTAAAAGACGGAAGAAAAGCTTGGTGAGGTCTCTGCCTCCAAGGCATTTACAATATAAATTTTAACAGTAGGACAGAGAACAAAGAGTGTGTAGTGGGAAAGTTGGAATGAACAGACATTCATTCATAAAACAGCCCTAAAAATCTGAGCAATACCATGGTCCTGTGAATATTTAGAATTTTATATTAGTTGGCTTTTCTTAAAACTTGGGCACCTTTCAGTGGACTTACTGAGAGAGAGAGAGAGAGAGAGAGAGAGAGAGACTGACTGACTGACTGACTGACTGACTGACTGACTGACTGACTGACTGACTGGTGTAAGGACACACAATGAGCTTTAAGGCAAGAAGATTCAAACCCACATCTCTTATTTCCCAGTCAAACATGATTTTTACCTTTCTCTTCTTCCTCTCTTACAATCACACATTCTTTCTGTACTGCACTCCATCATTGTCGCTACACTCTGGGCACTCTCTTTACTTTCCTCAGTATACTCTACCTTTTAAGCAGTGCTGCAACACAGGGCTTCTGAGGATCAAGGAGCTAATTGATTAGACAGTTCCAGCCCTGCCTCCTAAGGCTGAACATACTCACTCACTCACTTACCAAGCTAATAGGCTAGAGTAGATCTCTTACCTTCTGCAGGCTGCTGGTTGAATATTGGGGCTTCAAGTAGGCACCAGAAAGCATTTTCAAGGGGCAGTTTATGATCTGGCATTTCTCGAACCTTAGATAAAGCCAGCATTAAAATACCATTTTCTTCCTGCTGTCTAGCAGTTACACTTAACTGAAAATACATTTTCTTCAAAGAGTCATATTTTAAGTGAATGGGCTTTACAATCGAGTATCTGGAACTATGGCAACTTAGACACCTAGCATATGAAAATATGCTTGTAGTGCACACTTAGATCACAGCCTTGAGTCTTTATTTAGGAGAGGATTGTTTAAATTCACTTATGAACATATGTGAGACAATTATATCTGTTATGTATATGGTAGAGTTGGAAAAAATATTGTTGCATTATCTTGTCTGGCTGCGAAATGGGTTATATTTCATCAAAACATTAGTACAAGATCTTACATTTCTAACCCTTTTCAAAAGCTATACATTTCATTAAACATAATTTGAACTCTGATTGGACTGAAGAACATGCAAGTACTTTTCTCAACTTTTATAGATTTTTTTTGCTATGATAAAAGCCCCTTTTGCCCAAGTAACAGTGTTTGACAGGTGTTGTGAAGCAGTCAATGTTGTCAGTGAATCAGTGTGACAGAATAGTAATTTAGAAACTGCTATTCTTTCATTGATAAGGGATTAATGGGAAATGGTAGTTATTTAAATACCACTCTACTTTCTAGTAGGAAGATTGCAAGATTTGTAGTGGGTCTAATAAACTCGAATACTTTTTCTAATATTCCTGTTTTCTTATTCATTCTTCTAGCTTGCATGCCTTTCTGTATTGTTCTAGGTAAAACCATCTGATGCATTTGAATTTAACCTGTAAGTTTTACAAGGATTTAGGACCTGTTCTTTGGAGGAGGCAGACTTTTTATATGGATTGGCATAAAAGAGGGTTGCCAGGCCTTGCCTGGTAACTAGTGGAAGACAGGGGCTGGGGAGAGACACAACATTTCCAGGGAAAACCTGGAAAGGGATGTGATTTTTCTCTAGGAATTACTGAAAACTCTGTGGCTGTATCATAGAGTTTTTGGCAATTTGTAGAAAGGATGTGGCTTCCAGGTTTTCCCTGGAAGTAACTATCACCCGATAGGCCCAATGGCCTTTAAAAGTTTCCTTCTCTTACTACCGTTCAGAGCAGCAGTGGGGAACAAGACTGGCGGGGGGTCGGGGAATTCCTGCCCCCACCAAGGGGCCGACAACCATAGCATAATGTTATTTCCGTGCATTGGTATACTAGCAGCCAAATTCAAACAGTATTTATTTGGAAGAAAATCTTTGTTGCAATAGGACTTCCAACCAAGTAAGAGATGGTAACTTAAATTGCCTTAGAATGGTGAAAAGGTAATTGTTTAACAATGGTACCTCTTGAAACCGTTTTCATTAGTAGTAGTGAGACTTTTACCAATGTTGAAAACAGAATTAAGAGTTCACTGGTGATCATATTTTTAATCTCCTTCCTTCTTCTGTGAAAAGTAGTTCCAATTTTAGTTTGTACTACTATCCCCCCCCCCGGCTAATGCTCACTGTTGTTTAGCTGCTTATTTATGAAATGAACTCTCAGCACTACGTGCTACTTTGGTTCAGCCTGTGTCATGAAGGAATGTGTCTTTGCCAAGGCAGGCAACTTGACCTGATATCATGTAAGGCATGCGTGATAGTAGATTATCACAATTATCAAATATCAGAACTAACTTGGTATTTGTCCCTGGCCTCTTCTCTGTTAAGTGAAGCCCTATATTTCATGTCCATCTGTTCTGCCTCTCTCTCATATATTAAGAACAGTTGGTACTATTAATGTATTAATAGTTAATATAATTCATAGGACTTCATGTAATGAAACTGTGGCTTTATTCCTTTTATTATATGATGTCAGGTGTTTGGTAACTTAAGCATTTCGTGGGATGCAATTTTGGAGTATATCCCTTGTAAGAGCTGACAGTAAAAAAAATCTGAATTATTCCTTTCTATTCAGAATTATTTCTTCAGACATAACCAATAGTTACTTTGAAATATATGCATGGGGAAAATAGCTGTAGGAATATGCATGTCATAGAGGGAAAAATCGCAAAGAGGATCTCTAATTTTTCCTGTACTGTCTGTCTTTTAAAAATATTACTGGATGAGTAGTGGTGGACCCAGGGTGCCATAGTGGAGCTTTGCTTCCAAAATTAAATTTTCCTTCCTCCCCTGCAGCTCCTTGTGTCCCCAAAAGGCTGCCTCTAGTGGTCAGGGGACCCCAGAATCAGCACTTAGTATGATATGGAGACCTGTAGTAAAAGGGGGAAATTTACTTTTATTAGAAGAAGTGTCCTTCCACTGCAGAAAACAAGCTTTGGATACATCCTGTAGCATTCATGCTTATAAAGAGTTATAGTAAAGGTAAAGGTTCCCTTGCTCGAAAGCCAGTCGAATCCGACTCTAGGGTTGCGGTGCTCATCTCCGTTTCAAAGCCGAAGAGCCAGCGCTGTCCGAAGACATTTCCGTGGTCATGTGGCCAGCATGACTAAACACCAAGGCGCACAGAACGCTGTTACCTTCCCACTGAAGTGGTACCTATTTATCTACTTGCAATTTCCGCCCTGGGCCGCTTGGGTAGGGCGGGATATAAATCCCAAAATAAATAAATAAATAAATTTCTTGCTTTCGAACTGCTAGGTTGGCAGGAGCTGGAACTAGAGACGGGAGCTCACTCCGTCATGCGGCACACTCGGGTCTTGAACTGCTGAACTACCGACCTTCCCCAGCCTGCAGTTCAGCGTCTTAACCACTTATTTGATATTCATCATTCCCTCGTGCAAAAAGCTAGCAACTTTATAATTAGCACATGTCTTTTCTAACAGTAGGTTATGAGAGCCAGTTTGATGTATGAGAGCCAGTTTGGTGATGAGAGCCAGTTTGGTGTAGTGGTTAGAGTGCGGACTCTAATCTGGGAGAACTGGGTTTGATTCCTCACTCCTTCACATGCAGTTGCTGGTGTGACCTTGGGTCAGTCATAAATTCTTTCAGTCACAAAAATGGAAATACAGCGAATATAGTTGTACAAACAAATAACCAGAATAATCTGTCACACTGTACAAATCACACCTGAGACTACTGTCTTCTTATACAGTTCTACTTACAACAATAAATGATATCCATAACAAATGGATCTTCGACGTGGTCTCTGTGCTTCACACCCATGGGATACAGTGCGCCTGCGCTGGATAGATTGGTATTGTAGCAAGCTCTTAATGGATTTTTGCGCCCAGACCTCAGGCATGTACAGGAACCCCACCACGCATGCCCAGTAGATACCAATACACTTTGTGGGAGAGGGTCTCCGAGCTCTTGGCAAACCTTCCAGAAGATAAGCGTCAGGCAGCCTGCATCATCCAAAAGGAGGGCATAGTGCTGGCAAAACAACAAATTAATACCTCTAAACATGCCCTAGACACCTGCTCAAGGATAATGGCTTCAGCCATAGCTCTCCGAAGACATTTCTGGCTACGTAACACCAATCTGCAGCCAGATACCAAATCATACATAGAGGACCTCTCCTTCGATGGCCTTGGTTTGTTTAATAGTACCACAGACACCATATTACAAGATATGGATAAAAGCATAAAAGCTTCTCGTGCTCTGGGTGTTTCTTCATCCACAAGGCAGCAGTACCGGCCTTGTCTCTGGTCTAGACCCTGGCAAAAACGTACCCCAAACCGTCAGTCTCCTGACCGGCAATGGAGGCCACGTACATCCTCTGGAGGCCAGAAGCCCACATTTCAGAAACCCTAGATTTGGATCGGAACAACAATCCTCCTGCAGTAAGCAGGCAAAGTCCGGCAAGCAGGGTTTTTGACTTCCATGTCTTCCAGTCACATCCAACCCATCTACCCCCCTTCCTCCAAACTTGGTGCCTCATCACCACAGACAAATGGGTGCTGTCCATCTTGATCCAGGCTTACCGCATAGAATTTATTCAGTCTCCACACCCCCTTCTCCAGCCCTTCTGGAAGAAGTGTCCGTCCTTCTGCACAAGGGAGCCATCGAGCCGGTGCCACTGCATCTACAGGGCAGGGGATTCTATTCTGCTTTCGAGCAAGGGAACCTTTACCTTTACTTTAATGTCCACATATACAGTCATCTTATTGGTTGCCTGAAATATGTGTTTGCAATGAATAAATTGTTGTCTTCACAGAATTCTATGAATTGCTCTCCTGCTTCATTTTGTGTTCCTACCCCAAATCTTCCAACAATATTTGACTCTACTTTGTTTCCTACTTTTGCATTCCAGTCACCTATGATTATCAGCACATCTTGTTTAGGCATGTGATCAATTTCTTCCTAGACACTTGCATAAAAGCTTTCCGTTTCTTTCTCTTCAGTATCTGTAGTTGAAACTTGAGTGGTGGTTGTGTTGATAGGCTTGCCATGATGTCTGATTGATATTATTTGGTCAGATTGTATTATAGCCACTGACTGATTGTGCTACATGTCACCTCAGTATTAGAGTAACTCCATATCTTTTGTGTTTGTCATTTCCTGAGTAAAACGTTTTGTAATTTTCTGACTGAAAATGTCCTAATTGAGTGCGCTTTAGTTCATTCACTCATTCCTAGGATTGCAATGTTTAAAAGTTCAATTTCTCATTTTATGATTTCAAGCTTACCTTGGGTCATACTTCTCACGTTCCGTTTACCAAATACTGACTCACATCACATTATTAACTGTGAAATAAATGACATCTAACATTATAAAGTTCAATTTGGTGGATTGCTTTGCAGGCAGAATTCATACAGATGTTTTACATATTTATATATTTTATTTGAAACTTATTGATGTCACGAGTTTCAAGTATGGCTTTACAAATAGTCCCATTAGTCTCGTTAATGTGTTTTTATATGAAGCATCTGTGGAATTCTGCTATGGGTATGTTATTTCTTTGTAGCCATAATAATAGTGTCCTATTTAAATAGTATAAGTTTTCTTGCTAGGTATTAGAGTATATAAAACTGATTTTAAAGGATTGGTTTGAAAAGTTTTGTTACGTGAATTTTGAGAATGGATGTTAATGCTTTTGCTTTGGTTGTTTCCTTTTCATTTTTTATAATTAACAACTTGCTATCAATTACGTTGTGAACTCAACTGAAATTGTCTGCAGTTAGAGGTAGATTGAACCTTTCATAGTTCCAGTAGTATGCTGTTCCTTTTGGCATATTATTTAGCCATGATTTGTATGAAAACAAAAGGATTTCCTATTTAAATCTGTATATCGAGAGCCATGAGGACTGGAGTTCTTGAGGTCAGAAGGAGCCAGGAGATGACAGCCAAGGAAGGATAAAACACACATGCTGAAGACTACCACGGGAAAGGCACATACATGCACAGAGGAGGAGATACACATGACTACCGAGAGAAGATGAGATACACTTGAAGGTGAAGGGGGGTAAAAGGGAAGGTGAAATACACATATTAGTTCTTCTTTAACAGTGGTCTTGGCTACTTTCCTGAATCACACAGTGGGTGCTTGGGGAAGCACCTGCACATGCCTGTGCATCCATGTGTGCCACATTGGGGAACCCTGATATAGGGTGTCTCTAAGAGAGCATCCAATGTGTCTGCCTAACTCTCCTGGGTAAGGGGCTGGTTACCCTAACAAGGTACAGTTCTTGAAAAATGAAATTCAAGGGGAAGCAAAGATATATAAAGCTGTGTTTTTATATAACAGTGCCAATGTAGCAATGCTACCTTTGGTTGTTTCATAAATAGTGTTCAAGGGAGGAATCTAAGGTGTAGTAGTCTGGACAGGAGAAGGAAAATGCAAAAACTGAAATCATTTATGAAGTTGGGAATCCAAGTGTGGAATGGATGTTTGGGAATGTAAGGAAGATTTCAGTGATTCAGCAAACCAACCACGAACTTGGAGAAGGAGGTCTGGATGTAGAACCAACTACAAAGTTGGGTGCGGGGGGTGGGGCTGGATTTAGAACCAACTACAAAGTTGGGCCAGGGGGGCTGCTTAAAATGCCTCTTCAGCTTGCATGAGAACATGAGGTAAAATGCTGGATCACATCAGTGGTTGCTTTGGCCCACCAACCTGTGTAACACAATGGCTAACCAGTTGCCCTGGGGAACCAGCAAACAGGTTCTAGAGGCCAAGGCCTTCCCCTGATGTTGTCTCATAGCACTAGTATTCAGAGGTTTCCTGACTGTATATAGAGGCTACCTTTAGTCATCACAGCTAGTAGTTTCAAAATAATGCTTTAATCAGTTTTTTAGACCACTCATTCCTAACCTGTGGTCAGGATCCACAAGTGGGTTGCGAAGCATGTGGAAGTGGGTGACCATTTCCTTCCCTTCCCTTGCCTGGTGCCCAACCAAACTCATGCTGAATCTCTGAGATGGAAGAGGTGGGGCATAGCAAGCCAACCAGCAGTCCTTGATGAGCAAGGCTGAATCTGCAACAGGGTGTTGTCCTCACTTTCCAGGGTTCCTGTGGGGCAGTACTATTGAGCTCCAGGTGCCTTAGAGCTTCCATCAACAGGTCTGACACCAGCATGCTTGCTGGCGGTTCCTAGGCATCCTCCCGTGCTGCTACTGCCATGTTATCCACCTTCTCCGTTAAGAGGGCAGCTTCTTCCTCCTGCATTGGCACTGAGCTCTGCACTGCCTTTCTACTCTGCAGCTCCTCAGCCATAGGCTCCATTCAGCTCTGGTTGCACCCCATACATGCCCTCAGTTGCAGCCTTCCCCCCCTTTAAAGATGCTGACAGTTGATCCACCTCCCACACACCCATCGGTGGCTGTCGGTCACTTCAGGCTTTGTCATTTTTATTCCCAACTGAGCTACATGTGCACCTCCATGGCTGACAAGGCTTCAGAGGCTCAGCTTGCCTGTCACATCAATCTGCAAAGAGAGAGCCAATGCAAACTGGGAGCTATGGGGTTCTTTTTGGTGCCTATCCAGGATGCAGATGAGCACTTAGCAGCAGTTAGGAGGGAGCGGTGGCGCAGGGAGTAACAACACCTGCAGTAACATCTATAGCGAACAGCCATAATGGCTGTTCGAATCCCCACCGCGGCCGGAGTGAGCTACCGGCCCCAGTCCCAGCTCCCGCCAACCCAGTGGCTCGAAAGTAATTGCAAGTAGAGAAATGGGTACCTGCCTTAGAGCCGGGGGGCACCCTCCTCCTGGTTCCGTGCCAGGAGGGTTGATGGCGACGATGGCAGTAAGAGAAGCAGCGGCGGTGAGGAAGAACGATGGCGGCAGCTGGCGGACCGTGAGAGCGACGACGACATCGGATCGAGGCGGAACCGGATGACGCAACTGCGGAGCGACTGTTAGGCAACCCCTCCCTGCACAATTGTCGCCCTAGGTAGGATCTGACTACAAAATGTAGGCCACCTGTAAACCGCTCTGAGACCCAGTAGGGGTCATGAGCGGTATAGAAGTCACATGTAAATAAATAAAATAAATAAATTAGTCGTGATACTATTTCATTTTTAAAGATCGTTAGCAAAGCCTGTTCTGCTGATTCATGCACTACTGACTAGCAATGTTAGCTTTTTAAAGTTGCTACTTGCTGGGTGAGATTTGTGATCAGTGTGGTAGCACTGGTGGAGGAATAGAATGATCTTCCTGCATATTCCTCTCATATAAGTCTATATTAATTTTTCTGTCCAAGTAGGAGCTCTCTGATGTGGTCCTCAAGCCTACATCTCACAAGCTTAAAATGCCAGCCTCATTCCCTCCATCACACCAGCCATGGACAAAGACAGAATGTGGGGACTCTGGATAGGATATACTCGTCTGAGCTGATGGTCAGAAGAGGTGCTTAATGTTTAGAAACAGGTGTGTTTCCCAAAAGGAGAAACGTTCCACTCAAGTTAAGTGGAATATGGGGGGAGGGATCCTTCAATTCTAAAACAGTATTGGAAAGAGAGAAGCTTCAGGTGTGAAATCTGAAGCTTTCAGCTAGATAAAGAGCAACCTGAGTAAACCCCACTTTTCTCATGTTTGGCTTCTCAATCTCTGCTTTAGAGAAGAAGTAAAAGGGCTGACAGGGCTGACTTGTGGCCTTTTCCCAATTTCAAAAAAAATTGGTTGTAGATACATTTCAACACATATAATTGCTGCAAACTTTCAACAAAATCCCAGACTATAATGCAAATTTTGTTTGCCAAATTTTGTTGTATTGGATGTGGTGACTGACTCATGCACTGCAGCACTAAAGTTGTTCAATGCAATTTTTCTTGGTTGAAGTATAGTAAAGTTAAACTGTTTTCAGCTCATTTCTAGCTATTTCTGGGATACACAGATTTCTACTTAAAGTATGTAAGAATTGTATAAATTGCGTTAATGTGTGTAAAACCGTTTTCATAATTTTTTTCTTGTACCTCCTTAACTGTTTTTTTAATCAATTCATACCTTATATAAAAATTAGAGCATAAAATTACCTTTAATATGAGCTGTGAATGGTTGCTGTACACCCATTCATTTTGGTGCTATAGACAATTTAGTGAACAAAGATTGTTGGCCACCTTGATTTCCCAACTCCCTCTTAGCACTTCTGTCCCTGACAACTTGTGAATTTATATTCTTGTGTGGAAGAGTTTTAGGCAAAAACCATACCCCAGTATTGCGCCACAAATTTCCCATGAAACCTATATTTCTTATCACTTGCTCCTCCCATATATGTGGGTTCTGTAAACCCTTTCAGGTTTTTTTAATGTACAATTCAACCAATGAGGTCACAATTTGAAGTGGAAGACTAGTGTGGGAGGGAATGTTCTTATATCTTTTCCTAGTGGAGTGAAAGCAACATATCTTTTCCTAGTGGCATGAAAGCATGCCTTGCATGCTACTTTTCTTCTTCACTTTACAACCTGTGTGTGTGAAAGAAAAGCTTGAAAAAAATGTGGCACAATATGTAATGGGATTTTGCACTTAAATAAGTGTATTCTGTGGCTTGAAACCACATGGAACAATTCTGATGGTGTTAAAATGACACCAGAGTCGTGGCTAGTCCACTTTTATTTATTTATTTATTATTTATTTATTATTCACACTTCTATCCCGCCCTCCCCGAAGGCTCAGGGCAGCTTTTGCAGTAACATAAACACCAAAAACCCTGCCCATTGTAGGAAAACCTAGTTCTCAAGAAGGTTCTGTTGGTGCTGTTAGATGAATGGCACACTTCCTTTGATGCCATTGACTGTGCCATCAAAATCAAAATAAATATTCAAATGTTATCAAATTGTTTTTCCTGCAATAAATATGAATTATACAAAATTGGGCTTTAGTATGATCTTTTGGTTGATTTTCATTTCCCAGGATATTTGACTATTGTGCATTTGTGATGTGAGTTGAGGTGATCATGTGGTGATTCTGTATTTTTGATATGTTACCTGATAAACATTGTGTCCTTCAACTTTTTTCTTTCCATTTTTCAAATGAAGATTGACAAAACTTTGTTAGTGCTTTCTGCAGCTGCAGCTTGTAAAAGAGGGTGATGTGCTGCTTAAGCAGCTACTTTTTGTGGACATGACTACTTTTGACCACATGGAATTCCTCTGACAGGGCCAAAGTTTGTTTGAGAGGAAAAGATTGAAGCCTCTCCTTCACCTGTCAAAACAGTGGCTTATTTCAGGGTTAAAGGGTGATGAAAACTGTAACTTGAGTTGCTTGATGTAGAAGATCAAGCTAAGGGCAATTAATTCAATCTCTACTTTTTAAGGATTTCTACCCCATTATACGGTATATATCTCAGTTGTACAGGATGGTATTCCTAATTTAATTTGAAATGGAAGAGCAATTTATACCTTGTAAAAACCAGCAATTATGATAGGGTTCTGAAATGGCAAAATATATAAAATATGTATTTTTATGGTTGTGGCATACTATCACTATCACCTGTAGGTCAGAAATTCTACTTTTCTTTTTTTTTTGGAGCCTAGAAACAATCCTTCTGGTTTTTCAGTTGTAGATGACAAGACAGTGTACCGTCCTTTTCGGTCTTCATTGTTAAAGTACAATGCAATTCTTGTTAAGCACCAGCCACCTGTTTGTATCATTCTTTTTAAAGGTCACTGTGTGGAGTCTTGCTGTCTGAATGTAACAGCTTTGTATCAGGTTTGTTGGTCGCTGTTTTGAGTGGACAAATGTTTGAAGAAAGAATGTGACAGTAATATTCAGTAGCAGGGAGGGGGAGAAACTCATTAATCTGTGTCATTGCAGCAATTAAAATTGAGTTTTCAAAATAAGATATGATTGACTAGTAAACATTGTCAGAAGTGCAACATTTTTGTATTTTAAATTTGGTTATTACGAAGAAAAAGTGCTGCAAGAACAACAGCAACAAAGGAGAAATAAAAACACCTTACTTAACAAAATGACATCACTTTTGTGTTACAGGTTTCCAAATCGACTCAGTTTGCTGTGGATGTTTCCTGTTTCTTAAATCAGTCAATTTTAACAGTTGATAAACCTCCAGACATTTTTGTGCCCATGCCTGAAATGATGGGGCTATTTCTTGCTTCCAGTGTCTCGCAAATACAGTTCTAGCTGCCATGATGAGGTGTACCACCACAAAGTGCAGGAGTTTAGGGATGTTTGGTACATAACTGAGCAACAAGGCCTTAATTTACAGAAAAACTTAATCCAATCAAAAACTAGCTTTCATTATATCTGAACAAGCTTGCCAATAATTTTTTTTTTGCTCACAAACAGGTCTACCACATATGGTGAACTTTTGGCTCTCAATGATTTACAAATACCAACATACCATACCAACTGCCATAAACTTTAGCTAGTTTGTGGCATAAAGTACCACTGATGTAATATTTTCAAGAAATTCTCGTTAAACTGAGAAGATACTGTGAATTTAATGCATAATGTCAATAAAAGGTAAAGGTTCCCTTGCTCGAAAGCCAGTCAAATCCGACTCTAGGGTTGCAGTGCTCCTCTCGTTTCAAAGCCGAAGAGCCAGTGCTGTCCGAAGACATCTCCGTGGTCATGTGGCCGGCATGACTAAACACCAAGGCTAAACATGATAGAAGGCTGCCCTGGCAGTGGCCGCCACCTGGGCCTCCATCGTTAAGGTGGGGTCCAGGAGCACCCCCAAACTCCTAACCTCCGAAGCTGGCACCAAAGGAGCCCCATCGAAGGCCGTAAGCAGGAGCCCCAATCCCATGCCGTCCCAGCCCAGGCACAAGACCTCCGTCTTTGCCGGGTTCAACTTCAGCCGGCTCAGCCTGAGCCACCCAGCCACGGCCTGTAGGGCCCGGTGAAGATCTTCTGGATCAGAGTCCGACTGGCTGCCCAACATCAGATAGAGCTGGGTGTCATCTGCATATTGATGACACCCAAGCCCATACCTCCGGACAGTCTGGGCGAGGGGGGGCATATATCATCATCATCATCATCAAGTTTATTGTATTAGCCATTGGCCATAACAAAACATAAATACAAACACAAGGGGGGCATATATATGTTAAATAGCATCGGGGAGAGCACTGCCCCCTGAGGCACTCCACATTCCAGCAGGTGCCTCCGGGACTGCTGCTCCCCTAGCCCAATCCTCTGTCCCCGACCTTGGAGAAAAGAGGCAAGCCATTGAAGGGCGAGCCCCTGAATCCCCACATCGGCAAGGCAGTGGATCAGCAGCTGGTGGTTGACTGTATCAAATGCAGCCGACAGATCTAGCAACAACAGCACCACCACACCGCCTCGATTCAGATGTCTACGGAGGTCGTCAGTAAGGGCAACCAGCGCTGTCTCTGTCCCATACCCCGGGCGGAAGCCAGACTGGAATGGATCAAGGACGGAAACATCATGTTATAGCTTACATTTTTATACGAATCCCAATTGTATTTTATATGTGTGTAGTTAACTTTTAAACTTCTAAACTTCCCCCTCAGTATTTCAGCCATGCTATATCCAGTAATTTAGTTTTTATTAAGTCTGTCTTTATATAGGATGACCTCATTGTCTCCTTTTCCACTCCTATACTGGAGAGGGGCTGATTTTCATCAAATGACTCCTTGGTGTGGCAAACTTGTTCCTCCTTAACACTCTGTTTGGGCTGTATCGGTTCTTTCTTAATTTCATTATCCGGTTGTATACTCTGTCGTTTTTCAGTTATATTCACACAAGCCTCTTCAAATCCTTTTTGTATTCCCTTCTGTATTCCATCTCTCAGTAACTTCAGAAACTGCTCAGCAGTTTATTCTCCCACAAACGTGTTACTCTCCAGCTCATCCTCCTCAGTTCCCTCTGCAAGCGCCATTTTTGTTGTCCAATTAATTTCAGCTCAAATAATGTAACTCTTGCTTTGGAGTTTTTAAACACCTTCTAAGACTTTTAATCACCATTTAGGATATCTAACTTAGTTGTCAGTCCTTATCAACAAAGTTTTTGACCCCGTAATCAAAAAGAGAAGACATCAATCTTTCCCACATTCCTTGTCTGGCCGCTAATTGCCTCTATCTTGGGCAGACCAACTTGGAGTAACTTTATCTCGAAGTCCGAAATCTTGGCTATGAATAGAGTTAGAAATATGCGTACTCACAGTCCCAATGTTGCTGTATACATTCAAAATCAAGAAAGCAATAAAGTTAAAATGGAGGTCACTGTTAGGCAAGGCATGGCGGCCATGCCTTGCTCCGTCTGTCGCTCTCGCTTCAGGGCAATAACCACCACACCCCCGGAGTTGGCATATGCGGTGGGGGAGAACAAGCCCCCTGCAACTCATTCCCCCTCCAGGAGAACGAGCGGGGGCCACCTGAGATAAGGGGGCTCCAAAAGAGCGGAGGAGGAGAAGGGCGGCTCCGGAGCGATCCAAAAGCTGCTCCGCGTCACAGTGGTGTTACCGGAAAAATCCTCACCTATATTACCGCCCAAGGAAAAAAAATTAATGGGATTCTCACAAAGGATTGTTCAATGGCAATCTCAGGATCAGAGGACTGATTCTTAATCCATTTTGCCAACCACACCCATCCTTGTTGTATCATAATATAACTTAATATTAGGAGCAACCCGTTTATATTAATTTCATGGTCAAAAATGGAAAAACTCTTGAATAATAAAATGACGAAGTTTCATTAACAGTGGATTAAAGAGCAATGGGAGAGAAAATATATGTAAATCATTTAGCCATTAACACTAATGTTTCGGATTTATAAATCTCATTAATAGAAGCCTTTTTTGTTACCAGTGAGACCTGATGTGTTCTTCTTCTTCTTCTTTTTGTATTTTTCATATGTGCACGTGCGTGTGAGTATGTGTGCACCTGGAAGTCGTAGTGACCTCTGGGGACTGACAACTACTGGGGGCCTGGAGGGTTTTCAGAGAGGTGGCTGAATGAAGCCTGCCCCTGCCTCCTGGCTGCTGGTATCCCAAGGAGGTCTCCCATCCAAGTACTTGCCAGAGTCGACCCTGCTTAGCTTCCGAGATCGGGCTTGCCTGGGCTATCCAGGTCAGGGCGAGACCTGATATGTTCTTGATCTTGCTAATGAAAAAAAATCATTCTGTCTGAATGATTACTGAGAAAACATTTTAGTCAATTTTAATTGCATTGTGTTATAACTTGCTTCAGCAGTATTAAGTCATATGCAGAGTCTGACCATATATTAATTAGCTTTGGAAATCAGTTGGGTGATAAGTCATTGTGAGACAAGTATGTGAACATTTTTTTACATAATCTGTGTACTGTAGGGAAGAATTGTTACATGAGCTTAATGTTCATTCTTGGTATCAGCTGCTGAAATAATGGTGCACCAGTTTTAAAAGTTTTACTGTTTATAGTTACTAGTTTAATTAACTGGTTCTTAACTGTTAAGCTGTATATTGCCTATGGCAATACTGTTTCAGAGAGTACTTTCTTCCATATGAAGTCTGGATCTTTTTCCTATTTAGATAAACCAGGTTAGCAGTGGGTGATATTCAAAGATAAACAGCTGGAGGGGAAGGTTTGAGAAGCTCTCCCTCTAGTAATCTGGGCTTCATATTGCAGTTTCAAGTATGACGGTTATGGTGACAGTTATCTGCCTTCCGGTATCTTTCACTATTCCTCCTTTATATAAAAATAGTCCAGTAGATATATGGGTAGTATGAGTGAGAACTTTCTGGTTATTGGATCTGATAGAGTACTAATGTGGTATTTGTGGATGTTGTGGATGTTGTGGTGCTTGCCAGTGTGTGTTCCTTGGAATCCAATTGTATTTTCCCCAAAGCAGAGAGCTGGTCCTGGCTTTTCTCCACTTCTTCAAGCAGGAGGTGCTTCAGGGGCACTCGAGAGCTGTCACCTTTGTGTCTGCAGGTAGCATGTATTTGGAAATAGCATTCTTATCACAGAAGGATGCTTAACTTGTAAATACGAAACATTTTGTAGAACCTCTCAACATTTTGCAATTGGTCTCCTCTCCCCAATGGCAACCATTTTGTTCCGATGTTTACTTCCTGTAGTCAAAATCCTGAACCTGCTTCTGAGGAGGGTGGGATACATTTCTAATAAATAAATCCCCAATGCACACAGTTTCAACAAGGTGGGGTCCCGTGTCCTAGCCTAACTTCCTTAGGAAGTAAATTCCTGATTCCTTAGGTATCCAGCAGAACCTGAGAATGCAGTCTTTTTTTTTTATAAATGTTTTTATTGGTTTCATGGAAAGATACAGAAAAAATACTACAAAGAAAATACAATAAAAGAAATAAGAAACAGAATAGAAAGTTCTAACAGAATGGATACTATACTCATACCTCAATATTAGTTACAATGTAGTTATATACTCTTTTACGCTGTGTCTGTGATGTTATTGTTGGTATTTGTCAGCCACGCTGCCATGAGTAGAGAGAGGCTTTCTAATTGCTTTGCATTCCTTCCCATGCGCTTAATTGCTTCACAGCTGCAACGCTTATCTGTAAAGAGTTACTGGAGGAGTTGTGGTGTCTACCTGTTAGAGACTCTCGCTATCTCCCGCACGTGGGAGCCCATCTAATTGGGTATTGCTGGGGGGGGCGCATACAAATGCCCTATATCCTATTATGTGCATTGGTAGTCCGCCATTCCTAACAGTGTTCATGTTATTGCATCTATGGCTTTTCAATAAAAGTAAAACCTTCCTGGAAGCGTGTACTTCATTGTTTTGCTGTGGATCCTGACAGTATTCATGGTTTAAGTTCTCCAAGGTAATTTTGCATCCAATTATAAAATCTCGCCCATTTCTTTTCAAAGTTCCCTTCTTGTATTTCATGTAGTTGTAAAGTTAATTTGTCCATTTCTGCTGCATCTAACAGCCGAAAAATTAATTCTTCTTTTGTAGGTGTCTCTTCTTTTTTCCAATATTTTGCATATAAAATTCTAGCTGTGGATACAACTTGTATGATCATATCTACATCTTCTTTGTTAAAATTTTGCGGTACACTATTTAATAAAAACAATTCTGGTATGAATGGTACCCTTGTGTCAATTTTTTGTACTATCTCATGTATCCATATCCAATATTTTTTAGCAACGTCACATGTCTACCACATATGGTAAAAAGAACCAGTTTTTCGTTTACATTTCCAACAAACATTTGACGTACTTGGATACCATTTAGCTAAGTTTTCAGGTGTCATATGCCATCCATAAAGAAGAAGAAGAGAAGAGAAGAGATTGGATTTATACCCCGCCCTTCACTACCCAAAGGTGTATCCGAGCGGCTTACAAACTCCTTTCCCTTCCCCTCCCCTCCCCACAACAGACACCCTGTGAGGTAGGTGGGGCTGAGAGAACTCTTGACAGAAACTGCTCTTTTCCAAGAACAGCTGTGCCAGAGTTATGGCTTGCCCAAGGTCATCCAGCCAGGTGCAAGTGGAGGAGTGGGGAATCAAACCCGGTTCTCCCAGGCTCAAAATATGAAACTCTCTCTCTCTCTCTCTCTCTCTCTCTCTCTCTCTCTATATATATATATATATATATACACACACACATACACACACACACACACACACACACACACACACACACACACACACGGCTTTAGTGAGTTTTATATTAACTTTCCATACCTTTTCCAATTGTTCTAGCTGTATGTTATGGCCTATATTTTGTGCCCATTTAATCATTGCTTCTTTTACCACCTCATCTTGCATTTTCATCTCTAATAACAACTTATAAAACAGTTTTATATATTTCCCTTCAGCACACCACAAAATTTTGTACAGGTACATCGTAAAATCCCGTCTTTTTATCTTTTACATATCTAGAATCTATTTGAGCTCTTTTCCACCAGTTCAGGTTAATACCTTTTTCTTTTAACTTTTCTTGCTGAATTAATTTGTGTTGCCTATCTAGCAAGTCTTGATATCTCCACAGTTGTTCCTTTGCAAATGTTATTGGATTTGTAAAGGCTTCTAATGGAGAAACCCATTTTGGTATCTTGTTATACTGCAATTTCTGAACTTGCTCCCATTCCTTTATTAGAGCTGCTCTCAGTATGTGTTGCTTAAAATACTTGTGGTTACCACTTTTTTGATCCCAAACAAAAGCATGCCAACCCAGCATTAGGTCATGTCCTTCCAGCTTTAACAATCTCATATCTTCCACTGTAACACAATCCTTCACCCATGTAAGTGCTGCCGCTTTATAATATAGTTTCCAATCAGAAATCCTCCTCTTTCCTTGGAATCTTGCAATATTTTTAACTTAATTCTTGGCTTTTTGCCTTCCCAGATGAATTGTTGTATCAGTTATTCAAGCTCTTTAAAATATTTTTGATCTTTTATAATTGGGATTGTCTGAAATAGGAAGACTCTTCAGCCAGAGTCTATTAATTGGTTCCCTCCATTAGAGCCATAGTTTACTAACAGCCGGAGAATTACATAGATTTAACCAAAATCTTTTCAGATTTCCAAGTCCCATAAATATATTTTTGCCTGTTCTGTCCAAAGGCTAGACACTCTGAGACCTTGTCGAAAAAAATAACACAAGAATTGCCTTGCTGGATGGAACCAAAGGTCCCAACATCCTGTTGCCAGTGATAACCAGCCAGACTCCCCCCCCAACACTGATGTAAAGTCCTCATCCCTCTTTATTCGTAGCATCCAGAATGCCAGGAGCCAGCTCTATAGGGCCACTCCCTCTAAAGAAATGTACCTTATAATACTCAGTGTACTCAGACACTGAGCATTCTAAGTTGAGCATTAAAAGAAAGGAAGCCATAGCCAGCTTGGTAGTATAACGGTCACATTAAAAGAAAATTGAATAGTAGAAAACATTTGTCTGTACTTCACTGACAGATGTTCATTCAATCTGTGAGGTGAACCTCTGCTGTAGTTAGTGACTGTGCACACTATTGCACTAATTATTGGACAAATTCACAGCAGTCTTCACCATTATGACTATATTTTTATCCTAGTCTGACCTAACACAATTTTACATTAGATATTCCCTTTGGAAATTTTTTGGTGGAAGAAAACGATGTGGTGAGTCTGTCCAAACTACCTCTGCCTGGTTATACTATCCTCTACCCAGCCCTGCATAGGTGGCTAGGTGGGAGGGGTTGCTGTTATCCTCTGTGAGTCCTTCAACTTCTGCAGACTCATCCTCCCATGCTAGCCCAAGGAGGTCCATGATATATTAATATGCTGATGACACCCACTTATATGTCTCTGTCCAAATCCCATGGTGATGCAGTAGAGGTCTTCAGCCGCTGTCTGACTTCTGTGGTTCAATGGCTGAAAGTGAACAAATTGAAACTGAACTCAGACAAGAGGGAAATGATACTGGTTGGGAAGTCTTTAGGGACATTGGGGTTCCAAATTTCAATGGGTAGAGATGACTCTTGGTAACTCAATTAAGAGCCTCCAGCATTGCTCCTGGAGAAGCAAGTTAATGCAGCTGCAAAAAACAGTTTCTTCAGTCTAGTCTGGAAGATGGTCTTTTACTTTGACACAGTTGATTTGGCCACCTGGATCCACACCATGGTAACATTGATACTAGACTTCTACACTCTGCATAGTTCTTCTCTTGAAGTCAACTTGATGACTCCATTTGCTGCAGAAGGCTGAAGCTCAATTATTATCATGAGCTCCACCTGTCCGTTTCATCCATCTTCCTGGTGCTTACCATCTATTCCCCAAACTACTGTTCCATCTGGCCACACACATAGTGTCCTCTGGGAGCTTCTGTAGTACTTTTTGCCATCTTGTGCTTTTGCTATCAGGGTTTTAAATCGGATTATTGCTTGACTGGTTTTATTCTGTTGAATTTTGTTGTGAACTACCCCTGAGCCGGCTTGCGGGGCAGGGCAGGATAGAAATATAATATAATATAATATAATATAATATAATATAATATAATATAATATAATATAATAAATTCTCCATCATGCAGTCACTCCATTTGCTGCCCCTCAGTTACCACCCTCATTTCAAGGTGGTAGCTATCACATACAAAGCCCTTCATGGCCTTGGTCTCTCATATCTGTAGGACTAACCCTTCCTGTGTATATGAGGGTAAAACTTCTAGGTTTGTTGTGGAGTATGGTTCCTGAGTTTGTGCATCTGGGTATTTCATTGTTGTAAGTAAGAAGCTACTTAAGATTAGGTGACCGTTTGTAAGTAAGGGAATGATCTGCCATTCATGGCCTGTGTGAGATAAGTAGTTTTTTCCAGGATAGAAATGATCTGTGGGATACTCTGCCCTAGGGTTTGATTGATACTGTTAGCCTTCGGAGATGGGGCTTAGTATTGTGTTGTAAAAGTTATAAGCTGTACAGAGACCTTTTATTTTTATGTGTCTGCATATATGACTTCATTTGGTCTCTTCCACACAATGTTGAAATAAAATATTGAAGCTTTATGCAGAAAGTATTCAAGTTGACTTGTTGAAGAGCTCCTAAGCAACACTGTACCTACTTTCCCACCCTGCCTGTGTATCTGTATGTGGGATATATGTGTGTATGTCTGTATTACCATGGCCCCAAATGGAAAAAAAAATAAGAGAGACAGTTGTCCTATAATGCCTAATAGTAAGAACACTCCATTTAAAAAGTCTCCATCCTCTTAGCCTTTAAAGCGGTAAGGAGGTATGACATCTGCAGTTAACCATGGAGTGGGCCCTTCTCTGCTAGACCATTTGGAACTTTTCCTTCAGTATTTCAATTAACATAGAATTCAAATTAGGATAGAAAATGAATAGTGTGACACTAACATAAGATATGTAGATGTATTCCACATAAAGTAAACATTGGAAAGCTGTTAGGAGAGTTTCCCTTTAAACATTGGTGCTTGTTCTTTATTGAGTTGTAGAATTAAAAAAAGTCTTGACATGTCTAATGTAGATCTAGTTTGACTCAAACTGTCAATGAGTAATTGAACCATTTGTAAACCTTAATGTTTTGCAAGTTGACTTGCTGCAAAAGTAGTTGGAATTTCATACAAATGAGATAACAGTAGGTCTAAATTACAAATTAAGGATTTAAAAAATCCTCAGCATGTCTTTTGCGGTAATGGATTTATGAAGGAAGTATGTTTTAGTTGGATTTGTAATTAAGGTTTTTCCATTAAAGGAAGTAAATTCTGTTCCTGTTGAGCAGCATCTTTCTGTTCAGACATGGATTGAAAGAGTAGGGCAACTGAACAATTTTAATCCGATTTCCCTAAGACAAGCCAGTGTTCAGAATGGCTTCCTGGAGGGTAAAGTTCAAAGATTAAACATTGTTTGTTTAGCTAATCTTCAATGTATTCTGAATTTTAGCAATTAAGAAGTGAATAAATTTATTCTGTTTCTCAGGGTAATGTACAATATATACAAAGAAACCAAGTGAGAGTTTTTTACCTGAATAAATAAAGCTAGTGTAAGATAAATATTTAAACTTACGTATATTTCACATGGTGTCCTAAATTGCTGATTATTAATGGTGACCTAAGCAAGCTCAGAAATTCATAGCTTCCCACTATAGTTAGTTTTTTCCACCAACAGTTTCTATAGAGTTCATCCTTAGGATTAGTCAACTTGCTCCAGGAGTTCCGATTATCAAAATTAATCTTTAATACAATTGTACATTTCTAATTTTATTCAGGGATTCAGATTTCAAAACAGCAATGGGATTCAACCACATTGATTGAAAGCAGTTACACATTTATGTGAAATACTTTAGAGCGTTCTAAGTGCTATATTGTTTCTTAGTAGTATTGTTACTGGTTGTGGGAGAAAAGTTAAGAGATGGAAGACTGGCCCCAAGTGGCTCTGTTGGGCCCTACCTGCTGATATTATTGCAAATACCAAGGACCTTGTTCCCTTGCTTTATAGAATTGTAGCAGATGACAATGAAAGAAAATATGAGGTGGGAAAAATCCCTTCAGTGAACATGAATAACAATTTCTTTTACTAAGGAACTCACATTCTGTCTCCTTCCCTGTGCCTGGAGCTATCAGGATGGGATGGAATGGAGTTGGTTTACATTGCTGTGTCTTCACTTCTGTTGGTGGCTCCATTGCTGGGAGGAGGGAATCAGTTACTAGGTTTCAGTTCATGTAGTGTGCTGTTCCATGCCTGTTCCAACTGGGTGCTACCTGTTAGGAGCTGTTAGGAGCTATTAAAACAAGGGATTGTGCCCACTGTAAGGCTTGGCATGTTGTCTTTCTTCCTGTGGCCTCAGCATTCCTTGGCAATTTCCTTCAGCAGGTTGCTGTGTCAAAAAGAAAAGTGGGGGTGGGAATCAGGTTAGCATGTTATGATGGATCAGGTTAGTATGTTGCTTTAGCACAGTGGTGGCGAACCTGTGGCACAGGTGCCAGAGGTGGCACTCAGAGCCCTCTCTGTGGGCACGCGTGCCATTGCCTCAGCCAGGCCCAGATCATTAAAGTGTTGAATTCTCTGCCAAATAATTTTAAGTAAATGAAAGCATTTGGGATTGCTTTCCTTATTTTGTTTGGATCATCTTAAGTTAATGTATGAGTTGTTTTTTCTAAAGTAAAACCTCAGTATTCAAGTTAAATTGCCATGTTGGCACTTTGCAATAAATAAGTGGGTTTTGGGTCGCAGTTTGGACACTCGGTCTCTAAAAGGTTCGCCATCACTGCTTTAGGGGAAGGGAGAGGATTATCTTGATTTGGTGTCCAGTTAGTGGAGGTACAGCACCCATCGTATGTCATGGAGGAATAGGCTGGTGAAGATATGGTTCAACACAAATCTTCATGGTCTTTGTGCAACATGCTAATGGGTTTCATGCCTGCACAGAGCTTCAGAAGAGCAGTCCGGACTGTGC
>NW_015176495.1:386499-413566 GCF_001447785.1 Gekko japonicus | reverse complement strand
TGCTCAGTTCTTTTGTCCACCTCAGTATCAGCAGAGTTACATATCCTCTCTTCATATATACATTGTCTGAGGGCTAGCATCATCATTTCTTTTCATCCGGCAGTATTCTATCATTTTATCATCTTCCATAATTTTCTGTGGCACTCTGGTACCTATGGTGAACAATACCACTTACCAGAAGTGTTGTTTGTGTGATGGAAAGCTCCCTTTATCTGATGGTCATGACTGGTCTCTCTTGTATTTGGAAACCAGCACAGTGTAGAGACCTCCATTTACTGCTTCAGGGAATCAAGCAGGCATGGTGCAACCATTCCACTAGGTTTTGGGTCATTCTCTGAGAAAAAAGACCCTTCTGCCTCTGAGGCAATGAGATCACTCAAAGGGATCAATCCTGTGAAGAATGCTCCTTCACATTCCTCTATCTCACTGACTTTCGCCTTTTTCATAGAGCTACTGGGACAAGAGTTGATACTGGAAGTCCTTCAGTGCATCAGTCTTACCTAGGGAATTATGTCAGTTGACAGGTCTCCATCACTAGATGTTCAACTAATTGGCATCTTCTTGGAGGTACAGTGGGAGGACTGTCTACAGACACCTCTCACCTGCCAAGCCATCCTGGCTACATGCACTTCTACTGGTTTTACCATAACTACAGTCCCTCTCTTACTCTCAGTACCAAGAATGTTCCAGATGGTGCTTGCCAGATTCCTGGACTCAGCCACCATCAATCTCAGTACTGAGAATTTGAGCAGGATGCCTGTCATTGATTCTGAAGTATTTCATCAATATGTCCTTCTTACTGTTGGGAACAGTAAAAACACTACCATGGGGAGTAGGAGTAGTATTCCATCTTGTCCCGTATCTTCACACATGCTGGGAAAATCAACATGCCACCTGGGATCTCTAACCAGCAACATAACCACCAGTGCCCTTAACCATGGTTTCCTGGCTGAGAAGAAGAAGAAATGTTAGTACGACATCCAGCCAGAACAATCCAAACACTTCAGCAAGGGGGCACCAAAATAAGATATTACAAAATATACAATATCTATATACTAATACCGAAGTCGCCCCCTGGTGTGCGGATAGCTAAATCTGCGCACCGGGGGCACCCGGGGGGGAGGGAAAGTTTTGTGCACACGTGGGGTGGTCCCCAGGTGTGCACAAAAATCTAAAAAGTTTTTAAAAATATCGGGGGGGATACTTAAATCCCCCCAAAAGTGACAGAGCGTCCCCTGCGCATGCGCAGGGAACGCTCTGCAGCTGCCGCCTCGGAGGGGGGGAGGCGGCGAGGCCCGGCGGCTACAAGCTGCGCGGGCTTCGCTTTGGAGCGAGCGAGCGGGGAGGGGAGCCGACAAGGCCTGAGGGGGGAGGAGGCGGGGGGGTGGAGGAGACGGAGGAACCGGCGGGATGTGGGGAGTGGAGAGCTTACCTGCTCCTGCTGGTTCCTCCTACGCCTGCTGAGTTTGCAGCTCCCCCCCCCGCGAGTTTCGCGGGTCTTCTTTCTTATAGAAATATAAAATGCATATAACAGATTCACTAAAAGACACACACAAAAAATGAAAGATTTGCAATTTTACAAACTAAGCTGTACCTTTGGAATGCAACAACATGCCGCCCAAAATTTAGCCACAATCTTAGTAATAGAGTGATTTTAATCAGATAACAGGTTATTACAGCAATCCGAGTCTGTCTGCCCAGGCATCTCTTTAATAAGAGGTTGAATTAATCTATCTCGAACCTCATTGTACCACTTACATCTAAACATCATAGGGGCTGCCACTGCCACCAACACCAATGGTGTGGATAACAATGGGACTAGGGACGGCCCCAGGAAGATCTTCTACAACACCAACGTGGCACTGGTACCACCGGACTTACTTGGGATCAACTACAGGACAAGATCACCCCCAAAGAACTGACTGTTACCATCATGAGATTTATTCGGGGACCATCATGTTTTCATGGAGCACTTTACTTGTATCTGTGTTATCTAATGGTTTTATTACTTTTATTATGTTTTACGTGGGCTCTGCCCCTTGTAAACTGCCCTGAGCCCGCTCGCGGGGAGGGTGGGGTAAAAATGTAATAAATAAATAATAAATATTGTATATCTGCCCTCAAGCACCGCAGAGGGGAGAGCCTCACATCTAGCTGGTCTGAAGGCTTTCCTATATTTATTTATATCATGGTGTTAGATATGCCATCAGGACTGAATGATATCTAATTTGATTTGGCACTCTAAATTTAGGATATCTATCAAGATCCGCTTGTTGTTCGATATCCATTATTCTCATACATTAACTTAAGATGATCCAAACAAAGTAAGGAAAGCAATCCCAAATGCTTTAATTTATTTAAAATTATTTGGCAGAGAATTCGACATTTTAATGATGGTCTGGGCCTGGCAGGGGTGATGGTATGTGTGCCCGCAGAGAGGGCTCTGAGTGCCACCTCTGGCACCCGTGCCATAGGTTCGCCACCACTGCCCTAGGGGATGCCTTTCAGCTAATTTGGAATCAGGCCTTATTTTATGCCTTCCCCCATTCCTTTGATAGGGAGAGTAGTGGCCAAAATTAGTCAGAGACAACTCCCATTGTATCTTAGTCACCCCCTTCAGGCTGAGACAGATTTGGTTCCAGGTTCTACTACACAGGTTGAAGGGTGTATTTATCCACCTACCTCAGGTTCCAGACCTATTGAGTGTACAGGGTGTACCTAGAAGTAGAGAACCTGACTAGAGATGTGAGGGCCCGGGAGAAAAACGGAAAAATTCAGGAAAAAAATTGGAAAAATTGAAGAAAAGAAAAGGAAAAGAAAAATTGATTATGGAACATTTTATTTTAACATGATGAATAAAATATTTTAAGACAAGGTGTTCAAATATTTTCCAAATCATTTCTAAAATTATGTATGGTATCAGATTGATCTAATTTCTGTGCACTGAGGACAAGCAAGTCCTAGGTTAAAAACTGAACTCTCCAATGCAAGAAAAAGATGCATTTCTTCCTTTAGGAGCTGCTATTGTCACAAGAAAAGAAAAAGGTTTCAGTTTTGTTTTTGCATGTGGTTGGGTATTCTGTTTGTAATAATTGTTTGGATACACTATATTTTTAATATGCTAGTTGTGATAATTTCATGCCAGGTAAAAATGTCCATAGTCATATTTTATGTTCCTAAAGTAACAGAATGACTTTTAATCTGGAAAAGAAAAAAGAAGTGCTAATGTAGCATTTTTTTCAATTTTTCTGAACATTTCTGGTTTTCCCTGAAAAAAACAAAAAAAAACCAACCCTGGTTTTCCGAGCTTCAAAATTTCCGAAAATTTTACATCTCTATACCTGACTACTTGGTTGCTAAGCCTGGAGAATGACCCTTCTCTGAGTCAGTGAAGTCTGTTCTTGTCAGTGTTCGCAGACCTTTGACTAGGCTCTCCTATTCATACAAATTGAAACTTTTCACCCTTTGGTTGGTTGGAAGACAAAGAGTTCTCCCCTACTGACTGTCCACTGTCACTGTTTTTGGCATATTTACTGTCATTAAAGGACAGAGGTTTATCAGTATCTTCTGTTAATGTCCATTTAGCAGCAATCCCTGCCTTTCAATCTGTCTTCTCACATGAGGTTTCAGAGAGGTTCCTCAAGGGCCTTAACCATCTGTACCTTCCTAGGACACCCATTGTACCTCAGTTGTCTCCAGGCCTGTAGCAGCCATGGGGCTTTTGGGGGACCCACACATGAATAGGGGCAGCGCTCCTTTCTTAAAGGTACAACCCCACAAGAATTTCTCCTGTAAATGCTTTTTTCAGTAATTTAAAAACATTTTAAAAGGTGCATGCTCCTTTAAGCAGAGTGGGGTTGACTAATTCTCGCACTGAACAGAGGGTTTGGAGTGGGTGACGTCTAGGATCCCGTCTAACTCTGTGTCGAGAAACTGGAAAAATTGAAGAAGAAAAAAGGAAAAGAAAAATTGATTATTAAGAAAGTTTTTCTGTCTAAGTGTTAGCTTTCTTGACTATAGAAGTCATCACCCCCACCTGCCGGCTTGTTATCAGAATTGTTGCTTAGGCTGGGAGAAATGATTAACTTGCTGCAGCTGAGGACTGTTATCTAAAGTGGTTGACAGCTTGCAATTTAGAGATCTATCCTGGTAACAGCTTTCTATTGGCTAAATGGCTTTTCTTTCTGCACTGAGAACTTCAGCTCCACCAGAAAAAAAATTGCCCCACATGGTCAATGTGATGGTCTCTGTCCCTGGTAGTAACTAATTTAATGCAACCTCCCTTTGAGCCTTTAGCCACATGCTCCCTTGATAACCTGTCCTTGAAGGTATCCTTCCTAGGGGCTATTATATCTGCCAGGAGGGTAGGTGAAATTACAACCCTTAAGGCTGACTATGCTTTTATAAACTTTCATGACCAAAAAGTGATATTAAGATCCAGTATTCACTTTTACCAAAAGTGGTTTCTAGATTCCGCTTGAGCCAGGACATCTCACTTCCCACCTTTTTCTTTTTTGTATAAACAATTTTATTTTTATGCAAGACCAACAAAAAACAAAAACATGCATACATACATACATACATACATACATACATACATTTTTGTTGTTCAGTCGCACAGTCGAGTCCGACTCTTTGCGACCCCATGGACCAGATCATGCCAGGCCTTCCGGTTTTCCGCTGTCCTCTGAAGTTTGCTCAACTTCATGTTCGTTGCATCTATGACACTGTCTAACCATCTCATCCTTTGCCGTCCCCGTCTTCTTTGACCTTTAATCTTTCCCAACATCAGGGTCTTCTCCAGTGAGTGCTCCCTTCTCATTTGGTGGCCAAAGTATTTGAGCTTCAGTTTCATTATCTGGCTATCCAGAGAACAGTCAGGGTTGATTTCTTTTAGGATTGACTGATTTGATCTTCTTGCAGTCCAAGGGACATACATACATACATACATACATACATACATATAAATTGGGGATTACATTTAGCAAGTTATTTTTTCTATTAAATTACCTCATACAATATCTAATTATATATTTTGTTTCTTAATTTTTTCACACCATGTAAGTTTGAATAAAACTTTGTAACTAAAAATATAGTTTATATTTTCTTCTGATTCGATTGTATGTCCGTATGTTTTATTTATTGTGTTCTTCCATCCACTTATAAAACCTTGACCATGTGTTCTCAAATCTTTGTTCGTTTTGTCCTCTCAAAATTAAAGTTAATTTTGTCCATCTTTGCAGTTTCAAGTATTTTATTTAAGATTTCTGCTTTTGAAGGTATTTCATTCTTCCTCCGGTATTTGGCATGTAATATTCTTATAGCTGTCACTACACTTCAAAACATCTTGCTTTTTACAATTTTCTGGTAATATATTCAATAAAAACAATTCTGGCATATAGGGTATAGTACATTTTAACATTTTTGTAACAATTCATAAATCCAAGACCAATATTTTTTAACTCTACCACACATCCACCACAATTAAAAAATGGAACCAAAATTTTTATGGCACTTCCAACAATCATTTGGTAGGTCAGGATAAAATTTTGCTAATTTATCTGGAGTAATATACCATCTATAAAACATTTTATAAATATTTTCTTTATAAATAGTTGCTTTAGTAAACTTTATGTTTTCCCCATACCTGTGACCATTGGTCTAAATCAATATTATGACCTAAAGTTTGCACCCATTGGACCATAGAATTTTTAACTATTTCATCTTGTGTTTTATTTTCCAACATTATTACATATAATTTCTTTTTTGTGTGTGTGTCCCCGAAGGGGATTTTTTTATTTGCATTTTCTGTAAACGACAAAAACTACATATAATTTCTTAATCAATTTCTCATCCGTATATAACAATATCTTATCAATTTCTGTTTTTTTAATAAAAACCTATTTGCTTGTCTTTAGCATATCTTGACCGGGGCCCTTGATTCTCTTTGACCTCTTTCCCACCAACTTAAATTAAGATTTTCTGTTGGTTTCAATTCATTTTTACTGTCCAACAACACTACATATCTTAAAAGTACATTTTTTGAAGTAAGTTTGGGTTTGTAAATGCTTCTAATGGTGAAGTCCATTTTGGTATCTTAGTATAGAAAAGTCTTTTAACTTCTTCCCATATCTTTAATAGGGATCTTCTAATAAAATGTTTAAAATATTTGAGTATCAGCTTTCCTATAACAAATTAAAGTGTGCCATCCCAATAATAATTCGTGTCCCTCTAATGTAATAGTCTAGTGTTTTCTAATGTAATCCATTCTTTGACCATGTCAATGATGAAGCTTTATAATATAAAAACCAGTCTGGAATGCAAATCCTGCTCGCTCTTTTGCATCTTGCAACACTTTCAATTTTGTTCTTGGTTTCTTGTTTTGCCATATAAATTGTATCATCAGTTTATCAAATTCTTTGTAATATTTTTGATTTTGAAGAATTGGAATTGTTTGAAATAGGAAGATCAATCTTGGTAAAATATTCATTTTTGTTGTAGCTATTCTTCCCATCAGGGATATTTGTAAATTTTTCCAATTTTTTTTAAAATATCCAATATAAGTTCCATGTAGTTGTCTTTCACCAAGGAACTACATCTATTTGTTATGTTTATTCCTAAATATTTCACCTTTTTCTTAACTTCTAAACCCGCTATTTCTTGTAACTGTTGTGTTTTGACTTTAGTCACATTTTTCGTTAACAACTTTGTTTTGTTGAAATTAATTTTCAGTTCAGCGACTTGACCATATTTTTGCAATGTTTCTAATAATTGCGTAATGGAGTCCAATGGATTTTCTAAAATAAATACCAAGTCATCTGCAAATGCTTGCAATTTGTATTCTTCTCCTCTTATTTTGAATCCTTTAATAACAGTGTCTTCTCTGGTCATATTCAATATTTCAAGCACAAATATAAATAATAATGGTGAAAGTGGGCACCCTTGTCTGGTTCCCTTTTGTATCTCAGTATTTTGTGATATATCTCCATTAACAAGAACCGTTGCTTGTTCTTTTGTGTAAATTGTTCTAATCATTGTAAAAAATTCTTTGCCACATTGTGAAGTTAATAGTTGTTCCAATATAAAGTTCCAACTGGCATTATCAAAAGCTTCTTCAGCATCTAAAAAAATCAAGGCCATCTGTTTCTCTGGGTGGGCTTCAAAGTATTCAGTTATATTTAATATAGTTCTTACATTGCTTCTAAGTTGTCTTTTTGGTAAAAAAAAACCCCTGCTTGGTCTGGATGAATTATTCGTAACAATGCGTAACAAAGCCAAAATAGAGGCATAAATTTTATAATCCACATTTAATAATGAAATTGGCCTATAATTTTTAATTCCTTTCTCATCTGTATTCTGTGTATGTATCAAAGTTATCAGTGCTGCATTCCAAGTTTTTTGTATTTTTTCTTCAGTTATTATATTCTGTATTACAAGTTTTAAAGGTATTATCAGTTGATCTTCAAAGACAGTAAAATTCTGCCGGAAGGCCATCAGGAACTGGAGTCTTGCCTTTTTTTCTTTCTTTTTTAATGCTTTTGTTAGTTCAGAAAATTGGATCATTTAAAAATTTTCTTTGTTCTTCAGTAATTTTTTTACCATTGTGCTTTTTAAAAAAGTCTTTAATTTCCTCATATGTGTCTTCTCTTTTTTAATATAACTTCTCATATAAGGCTTCAATAATCTTTTTCAAGTCTTTAGGTAAAAAATTTTCTTCCTCTTCATTATCTCTCAAAATTTTTATACAACAAGAACAAATTTATTCACAGCAAAAAGCCATCACTCTAATACAACAAACTAACTCAAACTAAATTCACACAACCACAAGCATAAATGAAATATATAAAATGAATATCAAATAGAGCATGCATGTAAAATCCATTAAGTCCTGTGACAAATTACATCTATTCGTCTTTCACTAGGAGCTTTCTAGTCCTTCCAGGTAACCAGCCAAATTTGGCAAGTTTAGCTGTAACCTTGGGGCACCTACTTTCTAGGAGGTTCTTCAGCAATTGCATCTTTTGACTAGTTGAGGATAGAGTAGTTGTAGAGAGTGGGAGAATATCACAAAAGTGGCTATATGCCCTGCAGTCATATATAACATGCATTAAGGTTTCAATTCCGTCATTGCAGCAGCAACATATACAATCAGCAAGTTTTTTTTTAAATTAAACCTCCCCTCTGTAACCGCTGAAGGGAGGGCATCCCACCTCATGAGGGTAAACGTTCTCCTTAACTCATGATTTTCTAGATAAAAAAGATAGGGCATAGGCACTACCTTATACAATGGTTCTAAAAGGGCTCGCTATTTGCATGAGTTATTAAGATCCTCCTGTCTAGATATGTTCTGGATTCTCTGTCTCACTAACTCTCTCGCTTTGTTGTATGTGAGAAAGCTAAGAAATTGTTTTGAGAGGCCAAGTTGAGAAAGTTTTTTCCCGATGACCCTTAGCCAAGGCGGGACAAAGGTATTCTGGAAAATTAAACTTACCAACCCTTTAGGAAAAAAAGAAAGTTTCAACCAGTATTGAATGGCCAGCATCCAAAGCTTTGCCTCCACCAGGATCATGCCTGTTTCTATTCTGATCAAGGCATTTGAAGTACCAGGGGGAACTTGGAGGACTGTTCTTAGAAACTTAGATTGAACGGCCTCCAGTTTTTAAAAATTTGAAGTGATATTAAAGGGGGCACCAAAAGTGAGTTGGCTAAGAGATTTGACTTTGAACAAATGGAGGGCTGCTATTATGCATTTACTCCCTTTATGCCAATAAAATTTCTGGATAGCCCCAGCACTCCTGCTGGCCTTTAATGTTGCCATGCTTATATTGCTATATCTTGAGCCATTTTCCTGGAACAGAACCCCCAGATAGTTAAAACTAGAAACCTGTTCTATAAAGGAGGATTTTTTTTCTTTTTCTTTCTGTAATTTGTTTGCTAGCCATCTAGTTGGTTTATTATCATTTTCAAAATAATTTTGTTTTGCATACATAATTTTTTGGCTATTTCTTGCATTAACAGAAAATTCATTTGATGTTGTAGTAGCTTTAATTTTGTTCTTGTATCTTCATTTGAAGGGTCTTGTTTTATCTTTTCTTCCTGTTTCCTGATTTGATCCTTGATTTGTATAAATTTTTCTGTCTTTTGTTTTTTAATATATGCAGCTTCTCTGATTATCCAACCTCTGGCAAAAGCCTTGAATGCATCCCATACTACTCTAATAGAAATATCTGGTTGAATATTTTGTTAAAAAAATATTTGAAATTCTTTTTTAGTTTCTGTTACAAATTTTTCATTCTTCAATAAAAATGTATTTAAGGTCCATCTGCTCCTCTTTGGTGTGTCTTGTAGTGTAAGCATAACAAGATTGTGGTCTGCAAAAGTTGCTGGTTATATCTCCACTTCTAATAAGTCATTAATAATTGTTGAAATCCAGCACATATCTGTTCTTGACCATTACTTGTGCCTTCCTGAATACCAAATTATGTTCTTCTGCCAGTTGTAAAAAAGTGTTGGAAAGTTCATTTCCTTGTTTCTGTTTTCCAGTTGGTTTTTTTGTATAAAAGTCATCAAATACAGCATTGCAGTCTCCAATCAGGCAGATTTCATCAGGATTTTGTTGTGAAATGAGTTCTTGTAGGAGTTTGTAAAAATTTTCTTGATGTTGATTTGGTGCATAGATATTTACAATCAGGGCTATTTTGCCTTGTCTTTGTATTTGAACTATCAAGATTCTACCATCTTCAGAACTGTATAACAACTCACAGTATAAGTGTTCTTTCACATATGTCACTACACCTCTTTTTTCTTTTTCTTATTTGAAGAAATAAATACTTCCCAAATTTTTAAATTTCCAAATGTTTCTGATCTGAATATTTTATGTGTTTCTTGTAGCCATATGACATATAATTGCATCTTTTTCAATTGTTGAAATATGTCTTCTTTTTTGGGTGCATTCAATCCACTGACATTTATTGAAATTATCTTTATTTTTCTTCTATCCATCTTGTGATTGTGTTTTGGTGTCTTTATTCTTCAGTTTAAGTCTTGTAACAATTTGGGATGATGTAATCTTTACGGTTTTTCTGGTCGCTCTTTTGGGGTTTTTTGTTGTCTCTGATGCTCCTTGTGAATCTTGGTTATCATCTTCTGTGTTCTCTGGTTGTTCTTCTTCAGTGTTCAAATCTTCTTCATAGGTTTTAATGAAGTCTTCTGCTTTGAAAATTGAGTTAATTCTGTATCTTTTCCCCTTGTAAGTAAATAGAATGCCTTCTGGGACTAGCCATCTATATGGAATTTCATTGTTTCTCAAGATATTTGTAAGTTCCATGTATTCTTTCCTTTTCTCTCACATTCTCCATTGGATTTCTTTTAAAATTTTTATTTCTGTGTAGTAGTATGGAGGGGGGGGGTTAGGGAAAAAAAGGAAAAACAAACCTGTGTCTCTCCAAGCCCCGCACCCATAATGTCTCCTGGGGGGGTGAGGGCGGGGGAATGGAGTCGCGTCGGGTAAAAACAGGTACCCTCCGAGGGATGACTGCTTCGCTTACTGTACCACTGCAGGTGTTCCCTTCCAGCCTCCCACATCGACTCAGGGACAGGGATTTGGATGAAGGCGATCAGCGCCGGCTGTAGTCCGCTGTGCCGTCACAGGAGACCCCGCCGCTTGCCTCCTAGCAACTCTTTGTGTGCAGAGAGAGCGGAGCTTAGCACGCCAGTCCCCCTTCCAACTGACGAAAGCAGCCGGGGTCTTGCCAGCGTCGCACTTCCCCGGGGGTTTCCCAGGTCCGTCGGTGCCCTCCTGGCTCTTCCACGGCGTTGAGAAGGGGAGAGCCCCGAGACTGGGAAGAAAACACAGGAAAGAAATGCAGCTACCTGTGCCCGGTCTCCCTTGATGTTTTCCGTGCTCTCAACGAGCACAGTCTGCCTAATCTGGTTAGTATGTGGATGGAATACCACCAACAAAGTCCAAGGTTGCAGAGGCAGGCAATGGCAAACCACCTTTGTTCATCTCTTGCACTGAAAGCCCTATGGGGTTGCCATAAATTGGCTGCAGCTTAACAGGTCTTCCCACCATGAATGTGTTACTACATATATTTTCATACTATGAGGTTCCTTAAATTCATATGCTAAATCTGTAATAAAGAAGTCCTGTTTCATTACAAGATACACTTGAAGCACCTGTGCTACTCTATTACAGGGACTATATTGCTTCAGTCTTGATCCTGTCTCTGTTGGCTTCCAGACCAAATTCCAGGTTCTGGTGTTGACCTTTAAAGTGCTATACAGTACTCCCATATGAACCTACCTGATTACTAAAGCCATCTTCTGAGGCCCTGCTATGGGTGCCCCCACTTTTTGAGGTTAGGTCCAAGAGAGGGCCTTCTTGGTTGTGGCACCACAATTATGGATCTTCCCAGGAATATTCTCTTTTATCACTCTTCAACCAGTGTGTAAACGTCTTTGTTTTCACTGGGATTCTCTCAGTTACCCCTCCTTCCTGCTGTATTTTAATTGCTGTCCTTGTGTCTTATAGATGTATTTTAGCTTTGGTTTTAATTGGATGCTCTTTAAAAATATTTTGTTTTCAATTGTCTTCTACCTTGGTGGCCCTGGTTGGGTAGAAAGGTAGGATATCAATTTTGTAAATAAACAAATGTTCCTCAGGATTTGGTGATTGCCCTCTGGCACTTAGATGTGCAAGTGTTCATCACTGGTTCAAGCACATTGTGTATATATTTTCAACACTCTGGATTAGTGAAGAATGAAGTTTGATGTAACCATTATCTTCACCATCTTTAGTGAAGAGCTGGTGAACTCAAAAAACAAAATATTAATAATAGAAAGCAATAAGGAATACATTTTTAATTCTCTTTTCTTTGCTAACCACCTTATAAAAATTCTCTCATTTCATTTCATCACACAGGTCTAAAAACTAGTAATGATTGATATGATCGCAGTGCTGTCATTCTTAACAAAAAGTCACTTTTGTTCTAGGTATTTTAATAGATTCCCATTAAACATATATTTCTGACTGAAATATTGGCATGAAGGGCTCTCACTGGGTTGAGCCCAGGAATTAAGAAGTCAGGAAATCAGCTGCTGCATTGCAAAAAAGCCTTGTGTGACACAGGATCTCCTGATTGGGGGGATCATTACTGCTATTATGACTCTACTTGCGTAGGACTTGTGAATTTCATCTGAATGTCAGTAATAACCCTCTTAGCAAATTATCCTGAATAAAATCACAAAGGCATTTTATATAATAGGTGTTGAATTACTGGATAGATTTGCTAATTAAATACTCTTTGTTCTGCTGCAGTTGACATTACAGGGTAAGATCTTGAACAATTATTCTCAACAGCTGTACTTTGTTAAGAGAAAAATTAACCACAAAGTTTATTTTTTTACACTTGAAGTTGGCAGATTTTTGAAATGTGCTTGAAAAAAATTCCATCATCCAATTGATAATGAGAAGATAAATATGCAGGTGTTTCTGTGAAATATAACTGTCATCTGATTTATTAATGAATTTAGCAAGTCTTACAATATCCTTTTCCCTAACTTGTTGGCGTGTACAAGTGATTCTCTATTGGAATGGATAATATTAGCATTATGCCTGTCACTAGATTAATTTTACTTGTCTTGTAACCCTCTTGTAATTATCTATATTTGTTACTGCCCTTAAGAACAAGTGGAAACACACTTCAAATTGAAGCATTTGTTTCTTTAGTGAGGAGAACCCATATCACAAATGTCTAGCCAACTGTTTCTCCCTTGTGATTTGTAACACACAAGAGATTACAAAGAAAAAAAGTATATATTGATGAATGTTTGCATGTGTGTGTGTTTTTTTCCCTACATGTACTGGTGGAGGAGTGTGGTTAACCACGCTACTCAGAACCCCGATGTATTTTTAAAATAGAAACCTGTTGTGGATGAGAGGCAGATGGGCAAGATACATTGTGACAGTTATAGAGATGGAAAGCTGATCTGGGGTCCCAGAAACTGGCAGAGTATGGAAAAGGTACACTTCACTGGATTGAGAGGATCATTTACAACCGAAAGGGGAAATACAGTAGCTCTTTGATGGGTTAACTTCTCTTGATTGGAGCAACCAGATTCTGGTGGATTTAAAGCCAGGGATTTGGCACCCAGATTGGCCAAGGCCCCAGGAGCCCATGTGGGAGGGGGTCTGAAGAGAAGAGCTGTTCCTTTGTTTGGAATCAGGAACACTTGTGTGAGAAGAGAGTTCCTTTGAAGAAGGATTTGATGTGAGCAATGAAGAAGGATGCTGTTTGCAGATATGGTCCTGGGGGGATGCAACACAATGCAGCCTCCATGAGGCTCAACCAGATGTCCATGGATTGAAAGTTAACTGGCCAGTAACCTTTCTTTCATGTTCTTTTATTTTGTTTACTAGTACCTAGGTCTGTCTTGTAGTTACTATGAGTTGTACCTTGTAGTAATAAAGCTGTTTTTAACTAAAGAGTCTGCACCCTTCGTTACTCATGGCCTTGCAATTAAGCAACACCACAGAAGGTTCCCCTTTGGTGTCAATCCTCAGGCGACATTAAGTGAGAGGTGCAGGTTTATGAACCCTGAGGTGGTGGCATGCTACCAAGAGAGAGGGGCAGGAAACAGGTTTCTGCCCAGCTTCTTGAAAGGGCTGTGAGCTGGCAGGGGAAGTCTGGGAAGAAAGTGCCCTCTCAATGGGGGTGTGTGATACTGTTCCACTACCAAACCTTTAATTACTTCATTTGTTTGTAAATATTCTCATCCCAAGGTGGACATGGCTGAATAAAATACTCTTCTTTGTGTGAGGTAGAATGATTGACAATTGGTCTTTGTTCCATTGGAATGTTCTTCTGACTGTTATAGCATTATTATTAGATCGTTTTGTTCATTTTTGTTGCACAGTTCTAAGAAATAATTACTATTGCTATGAAAACATATTTTGAGTGATTAGTGCCTATGCTGTTGGCTTCTAGGAAGAGTGTGAGGCTCCTCCCTCTCCAGCTCCCCTGGCTTGCCCTCTGCCATCTTTCTGGGTGTCTCAGGTATGGGGGGAAGGAAAGGGGGTTGCACTACTAATTTATTCCTTCTCCTTTCCCCGGGACCACAGCTCTTGCCATGTCAGAGCTGTGTCTTCTCCTCCTCTTTGGCCTTTCCTTGGAACCTGCCTTTAAAGGTTCCCTGGGAAATACCTGGGCATACCCAGCTTCTTTCTGAGGGAGGACGATGATTTGCTCTTTCCCTGTCCCTCATATTGCGGCACTGGATGGCTTCTCCCTCACAGCTACCCTCCATCCTGCCCTCTTGGTTATGCCAGGGCTTGGGTGGGATAGGTGCCTATTTCTGATTTTCCCTAGCCCACTCAAGGCCAGGCCTATGGGCCTGGGCTGCTGTTGGGTATACTTGCCCTGATGCAGTCTTCTCTGGCTCTGTCCTACCTTCTTCTGAGGCTTGCCTTTGTACACGCCTCTCTGTCTCTGCCCTGGCTTCTGCTGAGGCTGTGGAGGCTGCTGTCTTTTCTGGGCCACTCCCGTGTTGGGCCCTAGCTGGTTTCTCTGCTTGGTGATGGGATGCTAGGTAAAGGCTCTGTTACCCAGGAACCTGCCTTTAAAGGTTCCCTGGGAAATGGCATACCTGGCCTCTCTGTCAGTGGGGATAATGCCTCTGGGAGCTGCATGTCTCATGGCAGCAGTGGAGGGTCTGATGCTGAGTCCAGCAGCATCTCCAGACAGGGAATTTGGTAAATCTCAATAGTATCACCTGTAAGGCCTTCCTGTCTTGGTGCATGTGATAGGATAGAGAATTCTTAGAATCATAGAGTTGGAAGGGACCTCCAGGGTCATCTAGTCCAACCCCCTGCACAATACAAGAAATTCACAAATACCTCCCCTCCACCCCCAGAGACCCCTGCTCTATGCCTAGAAGAGGGGAAGAAAAAAAGCCTCCTCCAGATCCCTACCAAACTGGCCTAGAGAACAATTGCTTCCTGACCCCAAAGTGGCAATCAGTATATCTATGGCCGTGTAAGAAACAAAAACTACGCACCGATGCAACCCTTTTTGCCCTCTCTTCTTGTGATTTGCCTAAGTTCACAGAATCAGCATTGCTGTCAGATGACTACCTAGCTTCTGTTTGAAAGCCTCCAAAGAAGGAGAGCCCACCACCTCCTGAGGAAGCCTGTTCCACTGAGAAACTGCTGTCAGGAAGTTCTTCCTAATGTTTAGTCGAAAACTCTTTTGATTTAATTTCAACCCATTGGTTCTGGTCTGACCCTCTGGGGCAACAGAAAACCATTCTGTATATGATAGCCATTCAAGTACTTGAAGATGGTTATCTGATCACCTCTCCATTGTCTCCTCTCCAGGCTAAACATACCCAGCTCCTTCAACCTTTCCTCATAAGACTTGGTCTACAGACCCCTCACCATCTTCGTTGCCATCCTTTGGACATGTTCCAGCTTGTATATATCCTTCTTAAATTGTGCTGCCCCAAACAGAACACAGTAATCTAGGTGAGGTATAACCAGAGCAGAGTAAAGTGATACCATCACTTCACATGATCTGGACACTGTACTTCTATACGCTGTTCAAAATCACATTTGCCATTTTAACTACCACATCACATTTCTGATTCATGTTCAATTTATGGTCTACTAATACCCCTAGATGCTTTTCACACATACTACTGCCAAGACAAGTCTCCCCCATCCTATAATGATGCATTTGATTTTTCCTACCTAAATGTAGAAGTTTACATTTATCTCCATTTAATTTGTTTTAGCCCAGTTTTGCGGCCTGTCAAGATCATCCTGTATCCTGATTCTGTCTTCTGCCGTATTTGCCGCTCATACCAGTTTAGTATCATCTGCAAATTTAATAAGCATTCCCTCTATTCCGTCGTCCAAATCATTGATAAAGATGTTGAACAAAACAGGTCCCAGGACAGATCCCCGAGGCATTTCACTTGTCACTCCTCTCCGAAAAGATGAGGAACCATTAACAGGCACTCTTTGTGTGTGATCTGTCAACCAGTTACAGATCCACCTAACAGCAATAGGATCCAAACAACATTTTACCAACTTGTCAACAAGAATATTATGTGGAACCTTATGAAAAGCCTTACTGAAATCAAGTTAAACTATATCTACAGCATTCCAGCAAGGGTAGTAACTGTCTAAAAAAAAAGACATAAGGTTAGTCAGACGTGACTTGTTCTTCACAAACCCATGCTGGCTCTTAGTGATCACAGCCATCCTTTCTAAATGCTCAAGGACCGACTATTTGGTGATTTGTTATAGAACTTTCCCAGGTATAGATGCCAAGCTGACAGGTCGGTAGTTACCCAGATCCTCCTTATTGCCCTTCTTGAAATTGGGGACAACATTTGCCCACCTCCAATCTTCTGGTACCTCACCTGTACTCCAAGAATTCTCAAAAATAATGGACTGAGGTTTAGAAATTACATTCGTGAATTATTTTAGTACCCTTGGATGCAATTCTCCTGGCCCTGAGGGGTTAGTTTCATTTAAGAAACTAGGTGTTTATGCACTACCCCCATGCCAATCCTAGGCCACAACTCCTTTCCCTCATCATGTGTTTTTGCCATGTTGAGCACTGTTTCCCTCTCTGGAGAATACTGAAGAAAGGTAGGAATTGAGCAGTTTTGCCCTCTCTTCATCATCTGTTACAATTTCACTTTCCTGACTCCACAATGGGCCTACCATGTCTTTGCTGTTGTTTTTAGCATCTCTTGCCAGTCTAAGCTCATACTGAGCTAGCTTTAGCTTTCCTAACTCTCTCTATCAACACTGGTTATTTGTTTATATTCATCATTTATAAGGCCTTCCTTCTATTTTCTAAATGAGTCTTTTTAATTTCTCAAATCTGTTGAAAGCTGTTTATGGACCCACCTTGGCTTCTTTAGGCTCCTCCCATTTTCCTTCTCATAGGAATCTTTTATGATGGTGCCCTCAATATTTCACTTTTAAGAAACTCCCACCCTTCTTGAACTCCCGTCTCCTTAAGTATTTCTGGCCATGGGATTCTACCCAGCATAACTTTTAAGTTTGTCAAATTTTACTTTCCTGAAGTCCAAGGTACATGTCTACTACGTACAGCTTTCCCCTTCCCCAAGACTGTAAATTTCAAAATTACATGGTCAGTACTATCCAGGATACCCACTACCTTCACCTTGTGCTTTTGTACACATACTTAACAACATCTTGGACCATTTTAGACTGGGTTCTTAATCATGGCTGTGGTGTGGGTCTCCTGCAAGATTGCTCTCTGTGCCACTGGGTCAATCAGGGCCAAGTATGTAATGCATTTACCTTGTGATCTGCATGGGGACTTGCAACAGAACATAACCTGCAAGTTCTCCATGATATTTCAGTTCACATGTGCTGCAGGGGGCTGATTTTGATTGGGTCTGTGTCATTATGAGGGACACAGGAGCCTCCCACAGCTCTTCTGAATTGGGTTCTCTTGAAAACTCACAGCTGGCATCCTGTTGCTAGTCCCTGTGGCAATCATGTGGCAATCATGTAGTAGAAGTGTAGTTTGGACCTCAAAGAAGTCCTGAGCCAGGTTGTAATGCCTCCCCATGCCAATTTTTGGAGGTCCCTCTAGCAAACTTCAAGAACGGTTGAGTGCTCCCTCTAAGCTGTGGAGTCTTGTGAGCAAAAAATCTACTTGGTGAGCTACTGGCATTAAAGCTGTGAGTGAGCGATTTGGATACTGTATAAATTAGTTTGCTCTGGAGCCATTGTTCCTGAGCTAAGACAAAAATGTGTGAGCTGGAGGCTAAAAAACTGTGAGCTCGCTCACACTAACTCAGCTTAGAGGGAACACTGCATAGCACACCTATCCATGGAATGACCTCATCACATCTTTGTCTTATTTTAGAGCAATGAACAATGAGGACTCTACTGTAAAATGCCTTAAGAGTCATGGGATCCTCATCAGGCAAGCAGGACCTTAGAAGACAGACATATTTTTATGGGGGGGGGGGAGTTCTTCAGTAGGTGACCAGTCAAGTGGCCAAGAGACTTGCTGGTCTGGAGAATTAGAAAAGTGGAGCAAGGCAGTTAAACCAGTATCTAGCATTCAGTACAGTGGCAAACACTAGAGAATTGATTAAAACGTGCCAATTATTCCATACACCCTAACACATGCCTTTGGAGATATTAAGAACATAAGAGATGCCAATGTTGGATCAGGCCAAAGGCCCATCCAGTCCAACACTCTGTATCACACAGTGGCTAGAAATACCAGTGCCATCAGGAGGTCCACCAGTGGGGCCAGGACATTAGAAGCCCTCCCACTGTTGACCCCCCCCAAGCACCAAGATGACAGAGCATCACTTGCCCCAGAGTCCCTATCTATACCTTGTGGCTAATAGCCACTGATGGACCTCTACTCCATATGCTTATCTAATTCCCTTTTGAAGCCGTTCATGCTTGTAGCCGCCACCACTTCCTGTGGCTCTGTAAGCTAGCCCAAAATTTAGCACCCAGACTTATGTTTCAGCCTTCAGAGTTTTACATTTTAATGAAACCTTTTCTAATTGTTGGTACCACAAAACCTAACTGTAAACTCTTCGCAGTTTCTCATGAAAGCGATGACAAAATTGTTTTATTATATAAATGAATATGAAGTCTTCACCACAGCTAAAAGCTAAATTCTAAACTTAACCTCTCAATTTCTTATAACTTTATTATTGCTTTAAAAAGCTCCATTTAATTGAAATCAACTGGTTGAGAAATGAATTTCATCTGCCTCTACTGTATGGTGTACGGTTAATATGTAAACAGTGACAGGAATGTCATGTACATGTATTTTTATGTCATGCAGCAAAACCTATCTTGATGTGAAATAAGTTTTCTACCGACATATCTGAAGGACTGCCTCTTCCCATATGTGCCCCAAAGAGCCTTGTGCTCACAGGACCAACATTTACTGGGTACCCCCGGCCCAAAGGACGTCTGCTTAACCTCGACTAGGGCTGGGGATTTTTTTCTACCCTGGCGGAATCAGCTCCCATTGGAGATCAGGGCCTGCAAAACAGAGTTGTTCCGCCAGGCCTTTGGTTGAGGCGGCAGGCGTCCATCTCAGTTGCCCTCACTACTTTAGTTCCCAACCTTCTGAAAGGACCCATCTGATTCTACCTTGTAGCCCCAACAGATGTATTTTGCTACTACCAATTTTATTGTTTATTGTTTTTGTGATTTTAATGTGATTTTGTTGTTACAAGTCTTTGACTTGATTTGTTGTGATCCGCCATGAACCTGTTTGGGAACAGCAGAATAAAAAACCCTAAATACATAAATAAATTGTTAAAAGACTACAATAAAATTGCTGAAAATGCTAGGTGCCACAATGAAATTTTTAGGTTTCACATCGACCTAGTGCCTGGAATTTGCTGAGCCCTACCTTCATACTGAAGTGTGTTCTTCTCAAAAGGGACTTGGGTTAGGGTGGGTTAGAAAAAGAGTGACCAGAGTCTGTAGCTACAAACTTAGATCCATATACCAAGGCCAGGTGTCTTGAGTGCCTCAGTAGGCAATAACCCAAAGGGCAGAATAATGTTTCAGGTGTCTGGAACAGATGTTCTGCACCTCATGAGAGTGTAGTCCTTGGTAGGCAAAAGCTCACATTTGAGCTGATTTCAGTTATACTCCAATTATATGTCAAGGGGCTTGAATAAAAAGCAAAATATTATTTCATTTCCTGGCATGAAAAGGGGGGGGGGGCAACATGAGCAGTTTTGGTACGCCACCTGATGATCCAAAGGGATGAGTCAGCATCCTATCTATGGGGAATGCAAATATAGGTACAGTTGTTCAGCAGAATGCTAATAGGATAGGATCCTTTTATGGTGGATTCACACTGAGTAATTACTAAAGGACCTTGATTAATAATCTGGCCAGAGACAGGACATACCAGGCCTCTCCCAGAAATCATCTCTTTTCTTCCAGTGAATATGGTGAGATTAGGCATGGTTCTGTTTACTCTTTTGGCTCTGTTGACATGATGGCTTAAATTTGTTCACTGGCCAGTACAGGCAGAAATAGCTGGTCCCAGATCAAGATGGGGAGAGGGGATATAAATAAAAATGGATGCTTAGTGGCAGCATCTATCTATGGCCCATAGAAAGAGCAATTCCATTGTGCAGGTTGCCTAATGCTCAATAGTAAACTTTCAGGTTCCAGTCAAAAGAACCTTGATAAATCACTAGTGATGGCACTAGCCATGTAGCATCTACTGCACTTTGCAGAGGTAGAAGTTGTAGTAGGAAGTATGGTCCTAGCCACATATGTTAAGTATGAAGTATGGCGGTAGCCACATTTTTAAATAGTTTTAACATTTGAATGTTAATATTTTATATTTGTTATCTGTTTTTATGTTGTTTTTAACTTATTTATACAGTTTTAATATTGTGAGTAGCAGCGAGACCCTTTTGGTGAACTGCAACTAAAAAAATCTAATAAGTAGAATAAAAATAAATAAGTAGTCCTGGCTTCCAAGTGTTTCTACAGTAATTATATCATTTTATTATGCCAAAGAAAAATGGAGATGAAACATTGTGAATATGGGGAATGGGGCATATTGAGACACCCACTCCTATCTATGGTCTGAAAAAGAGATGTTTTAAGTTAGCAATTGCTGGATGTAAAGGATTTATTAGAGCCTGTACCTCTGAAAGCAATGTTTCAATCACCCACTTTCCCATATCAGGGGGCTAGTTTGGTACTTCTTGGAAGGCTGGTAAGTGCTGGAAGACTTCTAATTCCTGCCCAATGAGGTCAGCTAGTGTCTGGACGCTGAAAGGGACTGGCTGAGGGTGAACAAACTGAAACGATATCTAGATGAAATAAAAAGTGTTGTAAGTGGAGTTGATCTTAGGAGTAAGTTGTTCAACATTAAACAGTTTTGTATCCCTTGAAGGAGCGAGCACACAGTTTGGATGTGCTTTTGCATGCCTTGTTGACCCTGAATTCTGGGTGCATTGTTTCAGCTTAGGTTGGTTTTCCAGCTATAGCCTTTTCTGAAGGTCTATCCACACATCCCATGTTAACATCCAGGTTGGACTATAATGCACAGCATGTAGGGTTGCCTTTGAACAGTTTGGAAGCCTAGGCACCTCACAGGGTGGTTGTTAGGATAAAATGGAAGAGGGCACAGGGTTGTTGAATGTGTGCTTGGGTCCCCATTGAGGAAAAATGTGAGGTTTAAATGAAATCCCTCCATCACACTGGGAATATCTGCAGAAGTACAAGGACTGCCTTTGTCCTCCTTTATAATAAAGGCCAATGATTTCACTTGCACATTTAATTTCTCCTGCAGTAGAACTGCAAGGAGACTGAGGCTGGAAAATGGAGAGTTCATGTCACCTTAGTTTCAACATCATCTAAATATCTCTTTGTAAGACAGTGTTGTTATATATACATAAAAAGTGTCTTGAGTAGTTTTGTAAGAGGGCTTAGTTTGCTCTCAGTGATATGGATAGAGTGTGTCATTGTGTAAATAAAAGTGTGTTCCTGAGGAATATTTCAAATAAAGTGGCATGGTAGAGTCAACTTTCTTTGGTATTTGCTGACTTTGTAAGCTGCTGTGTGTTCATTTGTGATCCATTACATAATCATATGAACACATTTTTTCTGGTCTAACTGTAATAATTTGAGCAGGACAAAGGTACTCTGGTTAGACATTTGGTAGTTGTAAGGCTGGAAATCTAAAGCTTGTTATCTTATGATGTATGTTTGTTTATAGTAATTTGTAATCTGATGTAATTATAACCTTATCTTCCCCCAGATTTTGATGCATACTAAGGAGATGGTACAGAAGGTAATAACTTTTTTTTTCAGTATAGGAAATTGTAACCCAAATCACTTCTCAGAATGCCTAGTTTACTAATGTAATCCTTTCTATTGGTCTATAGCTTTCCCCCTTTGGTAAAGCAGATATGATCTAATCCTGGCTTGAAGCCTATGTTTGAGTGTTTTAGGCAAATTAGTAACAGTGTTAATTAGAGTTTATTCACAGGCCAGTAACCATGTATTCTAACGTTTTCATTGGGACTGAATTGTTTTCACCATTCTTTACTGTATTACCTTGAAGACTTGGAATAAAATATTGTCTATTTCACAGTATATCACTCTCTTCCTCCACTTGATTACTGGTTACATTTGTTAGAGGATCTCTTCTTTCCTTTTTCCTCTCTTCCATTACCAAGAAAATCACTATTTACTTTCTGTGCTATATATCAGATATATCCTCTTAGCTTTTTGATGGAACAATAAGGTTTTATTACTCAAACTCAGGGATCATTTCGTAGAAAAAGAGCTAGGGGAACTCATTAGCACAACTCATTAGCATATGCCACACCCCCTGACATCAGGGGCCCGGCGGTGGACCTGCAAGGCCAGCGGGAGTGCGAGGAAGCCCCGCCAAGGCCCTCCCTGGCCCCAGGCAGGCAGGGGTGGGGAGAGGTGGGGAGGAAACAGCTTACCCTCCCTCTTCTCCTGCCTCCTCCTGGCTGAATGAGGGCTGGAAGTGGGGCAGCCGGAAGCAGGGGGCGGGGCTTCGTCATGTGCCCCGCCCCCTGCACCTCACCCGGGGGAACTGCGTTCCCCTACGTTCCCCCCCGAAATGACCTCTGCTCAAACTCCTTTTTTTGTGACCTGTGTCAGAGACAAATTGAATTGAGTTAAAATTACTTAAAGTTTGGAAGGGAATTGATCATAGATTTTAGGCAAGGTGGCTTGTCTTGTAGCTCTAATTTGTACATTATTTTGTTTTTTTAACTAGATGAACCTGGAAGTAATTTATGGTGATACTGACTCCATTATGATAAATACAAACATTAGCAACCTGGAAGAGGTCTTTAAATTGGGGAATAAGGTAAATCATTTTAAAGTTCTTATCATAGTTTCTGTATCGTATGTTAAATTTATATTACCAATAAATTGTTTTTTAAGTATAAAATACTGACCTTGCTAGCACTTTCAAGATTCTTAGTAGCTATCTTGCTATTGAACGTTCATGATACTACTGCCTCTAAAAATTTTTTGCCGTAGCACTCTTCAAACCATTGATCAGTAGCTTCTGTCCATGTCTAGAAGTCTTCCTCTACCATTCACCTCTATTTCTAAATGGGTTTCAGCTTATTTTACATAACTTTGGTTTCCAAAGTATGGTATCTATTAATTTCTTCTCACAAAGATATCTTAAAATAGGCTTTTTCAAGCAATAATGTTGTTTAGTTATAGATTTGATGTGTAATGACTTCATAATGTGATAATATTCAGGATCTTGTATTATGTATTGCAGGATGTCTAGATAACACTTTATAAAGACAAACCAAGTGTTCTCTTTAATTTTTGAATTAAAATTTTGCCCTTTACAGCTGATAAATGCATCCTTGTTGAACAATGTGCTGTAAAAGACATGGTAAATCTTCATCTAGAGACAGGTAGATAGAGGCTTCCCCTTACAGTTACTGTTGTGTGGGTTTTTTTCTGTATTTACCATTTTAACTTGATCTAGATCTTGATTATTCCATTGCCTTTCTGCCCTTAGCTGGGAAGTGCTATGGACAAACCAGGCTCAACACTGTGTACATGCAAGAGCAGAGACTCAGTGTGTGCACGTTTCTTCACATACATTGAAACAAATTTCCTCAAATATTACATGCAGGTGGGGGGGGGGGTTAGTTGTCAGGAAGAGCTGATTAGAGTCAAGATGCATAAGTAACTGAACAATAAATGTAGCTAAGATTGGGATAATGCATATAGTAGGACATGTAAATAGTAGAAAGTTGGCATACAGATAATAAAAGAGTTAACAACAGATGTGAGAACCAAGGTTGAGTTCAGTGGCCTATATAAGACCAACCAAGTTTAATTTCTGGGTGTAAGTAAGAACAGAATGACATAGAGTGTGTGGTGAGATAAGAAGCTGATATCGCTGTTAAGCCCTTTGCAATAAAACAGCTACTTGAGGTCCCCCATTGAGGTCCTGGGAGGTTGAAGTGTTCTCCTACAGGTTTCTCAGTTTTGTGATTCTTGATGTCAGATTTGTGTTCATTTATCCTTTGGTGTAGGATTTGACCTGTTTGTCCTGTGTAGAGAACTGAAGGGCATTGTTTGCATTTCATGGCCTATACAGTGTTAGAAGATGAGCAGGTGAATAAGCCTGAGATAATGTTGTTGATGTTGTTAGGTTCAGTGATTGTGTTGTTTGGGTGTATATAGCAGCAAAGTTGGCATCTGGGTTTATTGCAAGCTCTGGTACGAGTGTCCATGTTCAAATTAGATTTTGTATTGTTGTGGGTGAGGAATTGTTTGAGATTGGGGGGCTGTCTTGTGAAAGAGCACTATCATTATTCAGTAGAGGTTGTAAGTTGCTGATGATGCATTGAACTGTTTTGAGTTGAGAGCTGTATGTGACCACTAGTGGTGTTCAGTTATTGTCTCTTTTGGGCCTGTCTTGCAACAGGTTTTCTCTGGGTATTATTCTGGCTTTGTTAATCTGTTTCTTGACTTCATCAGGTGGATACTTTAGTTCCAAAAAGGTTTGCTGTAGATCCCTCAAGTGAGAATCTTTGTGGGACTGAAGTAGATGTGGCTGTAGTGTAGAGCCTGGCTGTATACAATGGATCATTTGGTATGTTTAGGATGGTGGCTGGAGGCATGTAGATATGTTGTTGGTTAGTAGATTTCTGGTATAAGGTGGTGTCTATGTGTCCATTGTGTATTGCTACAGTAGAGTTAAGAAAGTTTATTTCTTGCATAGATTGGTTCATTGTCAGGTTACTGGTGGGGTGAAGAATGTCTGGTAGAATATGCCCAAGGCTTTTTTACCATGTGTCCATATAATAAAAATGTCATCAATATATCACAGGTATAGCTCGCCGAGAGCAGACGCTTGTAGCGGCAGCTGCTCATCTGCTGATTTTCCCCAGAGCCTTCTAGGGAAATTCTTACACCCTTAGAGGTACTCCCTCGGAGGGGGAGACCGAAAGCAAGAAGCTTGCTCCAAACCCCAAGATAGAACGGCAACCTTCTTGGTGAATTTGGGACTGTTTCTATGCGGAAGGCGGATGAGGGACTCTCGACTAGACACTGAGCACAAGACGAACTCTACAGGACCGACGGAGTCTTTAAAATGTGGAAAACAAAAGCTCCAACGAAGCTAGGTTTCTTTAAAACGTATTCATTTGTTGGACAATATATATTAAACTACAGGACCATTGAGTAAACTAATATTACCCCAAGCCAGTATAAAGGGAAAAGAAGGAAGGGAAGGGTTTCCCTTTAAAGTGGCTATTAGCGGGATGACTAGGCAAATTTAAAAATAAAGAGGGTAATAATAAGAGGTAAAAGCATTTAAAACATTCAGAGATTAGATATATTACAGCCTTCTTTCTCTTGGTGGCTTTCCTTTAATGTAACGTTCCAGAGAAAACTTCGGAGAAAAGATGAGGGGAAGGAAAAGTGAAACCGTGACACCGTGAAACCTGAGACGAATGAGGAAGAGGGCGTAATACAACACAGGAGGAGAGAGGAGGAGATGCGATGCGTTAAAGGGAACGGAAGTGCAGCAGAAAGAGAAAGAGGAACGACAGGAGAAGAGACATATGAAATAAAGACAGCCAGACTGTGAAATTTAAACAAAAAACGACATAGCAACTAGACATTAATTGAACTAATACTGCTTTATAACATAAGAACAAACTTTGTGATAGGAATATAAAGAAAGGAGAGGAAGCGAGTCAATCTATACTAGAAAAGCACTATAGAATCATATTACTAAATAATAACAATGGCTAATGGTTCCAGAAAATCATCCCTAACCTCACTGGGACAAACAAGTGCCCAAACACAACTCAAATTTAACACTACAAATGTGGCACAGATGTCAATAAAAAACTTAAAAACGCTCATACAAGAATGTATTGCACAAACTATTAAAAATACAACAGTGCCAGAACTAATTAGGAAAGAAATTGAACCAATACAAACAAAAATGGGAGAAATGATATAAAAAGAATTAGAACCTATACAAACAAAAATAGAAAACATAGCACAACAGATTACAACAGAAACAGAAGACATTAAAAAACAGATAACCGAAAATAAGCAAGAGATATTAAAATTGCTTTAGCATGTAATAATACAGAAGACAAACTACAAGATGTAGATCAAGAGGTACAAGAAGTAAGACAAAAAGTGGACAGAATGGAAGAGACACTGATGACTTTGGGAATGGACAAAGCCTCCTTGGTCTTAAGGTGCCAAAATATCCCTGAAACTCTAGAGAAAAGTTTGAAAGAGGACTTAATACAGAACTTATCAGAACAACTGAATATAGGAAACTATGAAGAGCTGGAACGTGAAATAGAAGCTATCTATAGGAAAGATACCTCTTATGCAAGAAGAAATAAAATACCTAGGGAGGTCCACATTAAATTTAACAGAAGATACATGAGAGATAAAATACTGAAAGCCTCAAATAACACTAAAGTGATTATACACGATAAAGAGATAAAAATTTTAAAGGATGTGTCATGGAAGGTTAGGGGAAAAAGGCAAAGTTACTCTGTATTGACCAATCTGTTACAGTCAAAGGGAATTTCATATAGATGGTTATTTCCAGAAGGAATATTATTCAACTACCAAGGCAGAAGGCATAACATTGATTCTATATTTAAAGTAAAAGAATTTCTGGAAAGGTTTGGAGAAAACTTAGGATGGCAAGGAGAAGAAGAAGAGGAGAGTGAAAATGAGGAAGAAACAAAGAAGCTAAAAAGAAAGGACGGGCTAAAGGAAAAAAACAAACTTCACCCCCTCACAAATATTCACAAGATACCAATACAGAGAAAGGACAAGAAGAAATGTAAATAAAGATGGAGACAATGAAAAACTCAAGATACTCTCGGTCAACGTGAATGGACTTAATAGCCCCCCCCAAAGATATAGAACATTTCACCAAATAAACAAACTTAAACCAGATATAACTTGTATACAAGAAACTCACATTAAGAAAGAGGATAC
>NW_015176495.1:375870-385996 GCF_001447785.1 Gekko japonicus | reverse complement strand
TGACACTGTCTAACCATCTCATCCTTTGCCGTCCCCGTCTTCTTTGACCTTCAATCTTTCCCAGCATCAGGGTCTTCTCCAGTGAGTGCTCCCTTCTCATTTGGTGGCCAAAGTATTTGAGCTTCAGTTTCATTATCTGGCCTTCCAGGGAACAGTCAGGGTTGATTTCTTTGAGGATTGACTGATTTGTTCTTCTTGCAGTCCAAGGGACTCTCAAGAGTCTTCTCCAGCACCATAGTTCAAAAGAATCTATTCTTCGGCGCTCGGCCTTCCTTATAGTCCAGCTCTCGCAGCCATACATGACTACTGGGAATACCATTGCTTTGACCATGCGGACTTTTGTTGGCAGGGTGATGTCTCTACTTTTTATCATGCTGTTTAGGTTCGCCATCGCTTTCCTCCCAAGGAGCAGGCGTCTTTTAATTTCATGGCTGCAGTCACAGTCTGCGGTGATCTGGGATCCCAGGAACGTGAAGTCTGTCACTACTTCCACGACTTCCCCTTCTATTTGCCAAGGAGTGATGGGGCCGGATGCCATGATCTTAGTTTTTTTGATGTTGAGCTTCAAGCCCACTTTTGCGCTCTCCTCTTTTACTCTGAGCAAGAGGCTCTTTAGATCCTTTTCACTTTCAGCCATTAGAGTGGTATCATCTGCATATCTGAGGTTGTTGATCTTTTCCCCAGCAATCTTAATTCCCGCTTGTGATTCATCCAGGCCAGCATTTCGCATGATGTACTCTGCATATATATTAAATAAGCAAGGTGACAGTATACATCCTTGTCGTACTCCTTTTCCTATGCTGAACCAATCAGTTGTTCCGTATCCGGTTCTAACTGTCGCTTCTTGGCCCTTATACAGGTTTCTCAAGAGACATGTGAGGTGGTCTGGTACTCCCATCTCTTTAAGGACCTGCCATAGTTTGTTGTGATCCACACAGTCAAAAGCTTTAGCATAGTCAATGAAGCAGAAGTAGATATTTTTCTGGTACTCTCTTGCTTTCTCCATAATCCAGCGAATGTTGGCAATTTGATCTCTAGTTCCTCTACCTCTTCGAAACCCAGCTTGTACTTCTGGTAGTTCTCTATCCACGTACTGTTGAAGCCTAGCTTGTAGGATCTTGAGCATGACCTTGCTAGCGTGTGATATGAGTGCAATTGTGCGATAGTTTGAACATTCCTTGGCGTTGCCCTTCTTTGGGATTGGAATGTATACTGATCTTTTCCAATCCTGTGGCCACTGTTGCGTTTTCCAAATTTGCTGGCAAATGGAGTGCAGCACTTTAACAGCATCATCTTCTAAGACTTTGAATAGCTCAGCTGGAATACCATCACCTCCACTAGCTTTGTTGTTAGTAATGCTTTCTAAGGCCCATTTAACTTCACATTCCAGGATGTCTGGCTCAAGGTCAGTGATTATACCGTCGTGTTTGTCAAGGACATTGAGGTCTTTCTTGTATAGTTCTTCTGTGTATTCTTGCCATCTTTTCCTAATCTCTTCTGCTTCTGTTAGGTCCCTACCGTTTTTGTCCTTTATCATGGCCAGCTTTGCATGGAACGCTCCCTTGATTTCTCCAATTTTCTTGAAGAGATCTCTAGTCCTTCCCATTCTATTGTTTTCTTCTATTACTTTGCACTGTTCATTCAGGAAGGCCTCCTTATCTCTCCTTGCTGTTCTCTGGAAATCTGCGTTCAGTTGGGTAAATCTTTCCTTTTCGCCTTTGCCTTTCGCTTTCCTTCTTTCCTCTGCTATTTGTAAAGCCTCATCAGAAAGCCATTTTGCTTTCTTGCATTTCTTTTTCTTTGGTATGGTGGTGATTGCTGCCTCCTGTACGATGTCACGAACCTCTGTCCATAGTTCTTCAGGCACTCTATCTATCAAATCCAGACCCTTGAATCTATTCTTCACCTCTACTGTATATTCATCAGGGATGTGATCTAGGTCAAACCTGAATGGCCTCATGGTTTTCCCGATTTTCTTCAGTTTAAGTCTGAATTTTGCAATGAGTAGCTCATGATCTGAACCACAGTCAGCTCCAGGTCTTGTTTTTACTGACTGGATAGAGCTTCTCCATCTTTGACTGCAAATTATATAGTCAATCTGATTTCGGTGTTGCCCATCTGGTGATGTCCATGTGTAGAGTCGCCTCTTAGGTTGTTGGAAAAGGGTGTTCGCTATGACCAGTGTGTTCTCTTGACAAAACTCTGTTAACCTTTGCCCTGCTTCATTTTGCTTTCCAAGGCCAAACTTGTCTGTTATTCCAGTTACCTTTTCACTTCCTACTTTAGCATTCCAGTCCCCTATGATGATGAGGACATCATTTTTTGGTGTTAGTTCTAGGAGGTGTTGTAGGTCTTCATAGAACCGGTCCACTTCAGCCTCTTCTGCATCAGTGGTTGGGGCATAGACTTGGATTACTGTGATGTTGAATGGTTTGCCTTGGAATCGGACAGAAATCATTCTGTCATTTTTGAGATTGTATCCCAGTACTGCCTTTTGCACTCTCTTGTTGACTATAAAGGCCACACCATTTTTTCTACGAGATTCCTGGCCACAGTAGTAGATATAATGGTCTTCTGAGTTAAATTCGCCCATTCCTGTCCACTTTAGTTCACTGATTCCTAGGATATCGATGTTCAGTCTTGCCATCTCATTTTTGACCACGTCAGGCTTACCTTGATTCATAGATCTTACATTCCAGGTTCCTATGTAGTATTGTTCTTTGCAGCATTGGACTTTCCTTTCACCATCAGACACATCCACAACTGAGGGTCCTTTCGGCTTTGGCCCAGCTGCTTCACTCTTTCTGGGGTTACTTGTACTTGCCCTCTGCTCTTCCTCAGTAGCATATTGGACACCTTCCGACCTGAGGGGCTCATCTTCCGGCGTCATATCTTTTAGCCTTTTGGTACTTTCCATGGGGTTTTCTTGGCAATAGTACTGGAGTGGGTTGCCATTTCCTTCTCCAGGGGGATCACTTTTGGTCTGAGTTCTCTGCTGTAGCCTTTTCGTCTTCGGGGGGCATAGCCCACAGCTTCACTGAACTGCTCAAGCCCCCTCGCCACGACAAGGCAGTGATCCATGAGGGGGTCTACAATGCAGTATTAGATGTAGAAATGGACAGAAAGAAACAGTCTAAAAGTAAGAGACATGGAAATACCTTAAAGGTAAAGGTAAAGGTTCCCTTGCTCGAAAGCCAGTCGAATCCGACTCTAGGGTTGCGGTGCTCATCTCCGTTTCAAAGCCGAAGAGCCAGCGCTGTCCGAAGACGTTTCCGTGGTCATGTGGCTGGCATGACTAAACACCAAGGCGCATGGAACGCTGTTACCTTCCCACCGAAGTGGTACCTATTTATCTACTTGCAATTTCTTGCTTTCGAACTGCTAGGTTGGCAGGAGCTGGAACTAGAGACAGGAGCTCACCCCGTCTTGCGGCACCCGGGTTTTGAACTGCTGAACTACTGACCTTCCACAGCCTGCAGTTCAGCGTCTTAACCACTTGAGCCACCGCAGCTCCATAATACCTTACCAAAACCTTTATTTGAATTAGCAGATGAACAAAGTATGATAGATGCATGGCGAGTTAGAAACTAGAATAAGAAGGATTTTACTTACTATTCAGCTAGGCACAATTCATGTTCACGGATAGGCATGATATGGATATCAACATCAATGGTCAATGAAATTATGAAATGGAGATACTACCAAATACATGTGCAGATCACAGTCCACTATTACTAACGCTTCAGGGAATGCAGAAAAAGATAAGATGGTACATGAATAAAAATTTACTATGTGACCAACAATTTGTTAAAAACCTAAAATAGAAATTCAAGAGTTCTTTAAAATAAATATCCAACCAGACATTTCAATGGAAATAATATGGGAAACATTTAAAGCTTATATAAGAGGATGGTTCATCAATCAGGATGTGTGGAAGAAAAAACAAAAGAAAACGCAATATAACAATCTGGGAAAACAAATTTAAAAAGAAGAAGATAAAATGAAGAGAAATAATGAATCAGAAGAACTAAAATTAAAACTAAGATGATTACAACACCAAATGAACAATCTCTTATTATCACAGGAGATTGCTAAAAACATGGAGTATACTAAACAATTTTAATTTGAAAATACAAACCATCCAGATGGCTAGCATATAAACTAAGAAAAGAAAGAGAAAAGAAGAAGAAAAATGTAATATACAAGACTTAAGAAGTATAATAGAAGAGTTTTACAAAAAGCTATATGGACAAGGCCCACAAAACATACAGACAATAAAAGAATCTCTGCTTAAATGGAATACTAAAAGGTTTAATGAAAAAGCAATGCTAAATGAACCAATTACAATCTGTGAGATTATAGAAGCGATAAAGAAACAAAAAAGAAATAAAACACCAGGACCAGATGGATTACCAACAGAAATATATCAAACTTTTGAGGAGCAAATATTTAAAAAACTGTTTCAAAGTATAACAAAAACGGAAAAACTTCCAGACTCATGGAGCCATGCGCTGATCACCTTAATCCATAAGCCAAACTCAGATGAAAAAAATATCAAAAATTATAGACCCACATCCTTACTAAATACGGACTATAAAATATTTGCAACCATAATAGCTACAAGACTGAAAAAATGATTAGTACAAATTATTCACCAAGACCAGGCAGGATTTTTACCAAAAAGACAAATTAACAGTAATATGTGGATAATTCTTAATGTATTAGAATATTATGAGTTACACCCAGAAAAACAAATGGCACTAATGTTTCTTGATGCTGAAAAAGCCTTTGACAATGTAAATTGGGAATTCTTACTACAAAAACTAGCAGCCTGGGACTGTGGCCCACAATTCTACGTAAATATTAAAACAATATTTACTGAACAGTGGGCAAAAGTAATAGTTCACGGAGATATGACCCAAAACATTAAAATACAAAAAAGTACGAGACAAGGATGTCCATTATCTCCATTGCTATTTATATTTACACATTAAATGATTTAGTCAGAGGCAATACAAAGATAAAAGGACTAAAGGTAAAAGAAGAAGAATTTAAATTACAAGCCTTTGTGGATGAGTTGGTCTTTATATTAGAAGACCCAATTACCTTGTCTTATAGAGACAATTGTCTTATACCTTGTCTTATAGAGACAATTCAAGAATATGGACAAGTGGCAGGGTTAAAAATTAATTATAAAAAAACAAATATACTAACAAAAAATTGTACACAGGAACAAAAGGATCAAATACAAAGAAACTCTATGATGGAAATAGTTAAACTGAAATATTTAGGTATAATAATATCTAATAGAAATAATACGTTGATAGAAGACAATTATGCAAAGTTACGGAATGACATCAAAAAAGATTTGCAAAAATGGAAAGAATTAAATCTATCATTTATGGGGAAAATAGCAACGTTAAAAAATGAATATTCTTCCCAGATTTCTCTTCCTAGCACAAAATATACCAACTCTAAGAAATATAAACCCCTTCAAAGACAAAATATGCAAGCAATTTGTATGCAAAATAGGATGGCACGAATAAAATGGAAAATACTACAAGACAAAAAAGAAAGAGGAGGATTTGGAATACCAAATTGGAACTTACATTACAAGGCTGTGGCAATGGGATGGATAAAAGAATGGTTGGTACTGGAAATGGTTGGTTCTGGCCACTGTGGCCACTGGAAATGGTTGGTTCTGGCCACTGTGGGATACAGAGTGTTGAACTGGATGGGCCTTTGGCCTGATCCAACATTGGCATCTCTTATGTTCTTATGTTCTTATGAAAATAAAAGACTGCTAAACCTAGAAGGACATGACTTGGTTATGGGATGGCACGCATATATTTGGTATGGAAAAGAAAAAAATCCATACCAACTTCCAGCAACATACCATAAGAGGTGCTTTAATAAAGCTCTGGAAAGAAATAAAAGACCGTTTCTATGAAAAAAATCCTAAATGGGTGTCACCACTAGAGGCTTTCATAAAACCAACACTACTTACAAAAGACAAAATAGAAAGCTACGAGATGTTACTAGATAAGAATAACGTACTGAAAATACAAGAAGACCTACAACTGCAAAATATAAAATTAAACTGGTGGGAAAATATGCAGCTAAATACGAGATATAATAAAGATTTAAAAATAGGATTTGAAGAAACAAAGACTGACCTAGATAAAATTTGGTTGTCCTCAGGTGACAAAATGATCCAGAAAATATATAATTTTCTCCTCGAAGGTTACTTGCAAGATGAAGTAGTGAAGACTTCAATGATTGCTTGGATTCATACCGATGTCACAACATAGACCTAGAAGCTTGGTCCAAAATATGGAAATCTATAAAATTCATGAGAGCAATACCGTATAAGGAAAATCTGTATAAAATGTTTTATGGGTGGCACTGGTCACCGAATAAAGTAGCAAAATGTTATGTAAATACGTCAAAAATTGTTGGAAATATAAGCACAATGTAGGAATCTTTTACCACATGTGGTGGAGGTGTAATATAACTCAAAAATATTGCCATAAAGTACATAAAATGATAGTAGAAATATTAGATATAGATACATACCAGAAGCTATTTTGTTAAATATGCTACCTGATAAGAATACAAAAAATGATCACTATGTAATAACGTATATATTAACATCTGCTCATATTGTATTTGCAAAATATTGGAAATGAGACAAAATCCCATCAATGCAAGAAATAACATATAGATTGTTGGAGGTAGCTGAAATGGATAAAATAACGATAATGCTACAAGGAAAAGATGAAAAATATACAGGGAAAGATGGAACAGAATTTATATATGGTTAGAGAATAAATAATGTTGTAGACTCAAAAGACTGTAAATAAGTTACTGTATGAGATACATCTGTTTGTGATGATGTGAAAAATTATAAATAAAACTTAGAAAAAATATATTACAGGTATGAGAGGTATGAGTGGGTGGGATAGGAAGCTATAAAGCCATAAAGATGTTAGCATATTGTGGAGCTATGTAAATCCTTATGGCTGTACCATTGATCTGTAGGAAAAAGTTGTCGCCAGATTTAAAGTGGTTATGGGTGAGAAAAAAGTGGCACCGTTTGGTGGCAAGGTCAGCTGTGGTGCTGTCAGAAATCATATTGTTTATGGCGTAGAGAGAAGAGGAAGAGATTAGATTTATACCCCGCCCTTCACTTGGAGTCTCAGAGCAGTTTACAAACTCCTTTCCCTTCCCCTCCCCACAACAGACACCCTGTGAGGTAGGTGGGGCTGAGAAAGCTCCAACAGAAACTGCTCTTTTTCAAGAACACCTCTGGCAGAACTACAGCTTGCCCAAGGTCATCCAGGAGCTGCAAGTGGAGGAGTGGAGAATCAATCCCTGTTCTCCCAGATTAGAATCCGTGAATTTAACCACTACACCAAACTGGTTTATAATCCTTCTTTCTGTGGGATGTTTGTATACAGAGATTCCATGGTGGCTAAAATAGTATTCTCTGGAAGGTTGTTCAGATACAGTTCTAGAGGAGCTCCAGGAAATACTGGAGATAATTACTTGATAATGTCAGATGAGGTGTTTTTTGGGGCCACTGGAGTGTTTTTATTTTTTAGGTTCTTTAAGGACACATGAGTGTTTACTATTCTTATGTCTCTTAGCCTAAGGATGAAATGGAGCAGGAGTCAGAGTTCCAAAGGGGTTTAGGTAAACTGATGCCAAAACTCTTAGTCTCAAAGCCAGGGCTGCCCCTTCCAATTTATAATATAATGAAAGCGGAGTGGGAGCAACCAGCTAAGCCCAATGTTAACCACCACCTGTTCTCAAAGTTTTATTCTTTGATGCCAGAGGCCACAAAAAAGCTGAAGTTACCAGCAGTGGATGATCCAGTGACCAGTTTGTCTTACAATTCGGTGTTGCCCATGGATGCGGATGGGATGCCTAAGGATCATACAGACATATAGAGCAGGCTTTGCGCATAAGCTTTGAAGCCTCCTCGTCTTCGATCAAAGCCTACACTACATGTTCCTTGTTTGCCAGGGCTGCATACGACTGAGCTGAAAACCTGACCTCTGCAGACAGCGCTGCGCCAAATTTTTTTAAAGATGAACTGAAGAAAATCGCCCTGGCAATTGCATTCGCTGCAGATGCAACCCTGGATGCACTCCAGCTGTCAGCCAGGGCGATGGCATGCAGCGTGATAGTGCTGTTACCCAAAGTGGTTGTGAGGGTTTCTGCTTCGTCACTGGGACGTAGACTCTTCAGCACAAGCAAAGGTGGCAGCGGTACCCTTCAAAGGAGTGAATCTCTTTGGAGAGGGTCTAGAATAGGTACTTGAGGACAAGGATAAGAAAAAGGTCCTGCCCTCCAAAAAGAGAGATTGCAAACCCAGGAAGCATTTTCAGCCCTTTCGTGAGCAGAAGAGGGGACAGAAACCCTCCTACTCCAGGGTTTTCAAAGGAAAGTGGCAATCCAGGTCACATAATAACAAACCCTTTACCAATAACAAAGGAGAGCAAGCCTCTGCCAAAAACCCTAAGAAAGGGGCCTCAGCATGACTACGCAAGTTTAGGAAACCTAGTGGGGATTGGGGGAAGGCTACAGTCCTTTTCAAGTATCTGGCATCAAACTGTAATGGATCAGTGGGTCCTGGAGACGGTGACCCATGGGTACAAACTGGAGTTCTCATCCATTCCCCACGGACGATTCATTCAAATTGCAAAGAATCACAACCAAGTGAAACATCATCAATCCAAAGAGGCAATTCAACACCTAGACATCAAGGCCATAGAGAGAGTTCTACCCTCCCAGCAGGGGCAGGGAGTTTACTCAATATTCTTTTTAGTGCCAAAGAAAAATGGAGACACAAGAGCCATATTAGATCTAAAATGGCTGAACAAACATATAAAGGACAGAAAGTTCAGGATGGAGACGCTCAAATCCATCATGTCAGCCATCCAGCAGGGAGATTTTCTGACTTCAATAGACTTGTCGGAGGCCTACCTGCACATTCCTATCCACAGGGATCACTGGAAATTTCTGCGTTTCGTATACGCCAATCGGCACTTCTAATACAGAGCTCTCCCGTTTGGGTTGAAATCCTCCCCGAGGTTGTTCACCAAAGTTCTAGTGACCTTAGTAGTATACCTCAGGCTGAAGGGGGTGGAGCTTTCCCCATACCTGGATGATATTCTAATCAAAGCACCATTGTTCCAGGAGAGCATGCAGGCGTCTCAGATGATGGTACATACCCTGAGAGACCATGAATTTGTGGTCAATATGGAAAAGAGCCACCTCCAACCTTCACAGAGGTTGCTTCACCTATAGGTAGAGATAGACATGGCTCAAGACCGGGCCTTCCTTTCTCAAGAAAGGGAGCAGAAGATTCAGTCATTGCTAACAGAGGTGATAAGGGGGAAGTCATAAGAACTGATGACCTTGGCCAAACTCCTAGGAATGTTGGTTTCCTGTCAGGAGATTGTGCAGTGGGCACGGTTCCATGCCAGACCCCTTCAGAGGTTCCTGCTGCCCTAACAGGAAGCGATAATGTGCAAGAGGTACAGGAGAATCCAACCCCCGCTTTGTACAGGGTCCCCTCTCCGAGATCCCCCAAGAGTAGTTATGAGTCCAATGTTCCCTCTAAGCTGTGAAGTCTTGTGAGCAAAAATTCTCCTTTGTGAGCTACTGGCATTAAAGTTGTGAGTGAGCATTTTGGCTACTGCATAAATTAGTTTTCTCTGGAGCCATCCTTCCTGAGCTAAGACAAAAATGTGTGAGCTGGAGGCTAAAAAACTGTGAGCTAGCTCACACTAATTCAGCTTAGAGGGAACACTGGTTATGACTATGGATGCAAGTCTCTCTGGATGGGGAACACACTCAGGGGGACAGATGACTCAAGGGGAGTGGTCGATAGAAGAAGCACAAGAAAGCATCAATTTCCTAGAGCTCAGGGCGATTCGATTGGGTCTTCTGAACTTCTGCATACACTTCTCAGGTCAACATGTGCTTGTCCAGATGGACAACATGATGGGAAAGGCCTATGTGAATCGTCAAGGGGGAACCAGAGTATGGAAGCTGCACAATGAAGCATCCAGGATAATTTCCTGGGCAGAAAGTTGTCTGCTGTCCCTGAAGGCTA
>NW_015176495.1:332784-375824 GCF_001447785.1 Gekko japonicus | reverse complement strand
ACTGGACCAGTCGGAGTGGATGCTGAACAAGGAGGTGTTCAATCAAATTTGCGAAACATTTGGGAAAATAAGACTGGACTTGTTTGCGACGGTTTCAAATCATCAAGTACCGGAGTTCTTCTCAAGAACAGAGAAGCCAGAGGAATCGATGTGCTAAGTTGTGACTGGCCACAAGGCTTCCTTTATGCGTTTCCTCCAATTCAGATTCTGCACAGGGTGATCCAGAAGCTTCGACAGCAAAAGGCAGAAGTGGTGCTGATAGCGCCCTTTTGGCCAAGGAGAGCGTGGTTCCCAGAGCTACACAGACTATCGATAACAGATCCTTGATTCCTTCCCATTCAGGAGGATTTACTGATGCAAGGCCTGAAAAACACCCTCATCCAGGGATGCTCAAACTCACAGCATGGAGGTTGAGCGGACGATGCTAGAGGGGGAGGGTTACTCTAAAAAAGTAGTGGAGACCATGCTAGCTTCCCGTAAGACTTCCACTAATAGGACTTACAATGCTACCTGGCAAGTGTTTCACTCCTGGTGTACAGATAGGGGAATAGAGCCCATGAAGGCATTTGTCAGATCAGTTTTTGGGGTTTTGCTGACGGCCTGGACATTGGCCTAAGCACTAGTACTCTCAGGAGACAAGTGTTGGCCATTTCAGCAGTTAAGGAGGTCAGACATGGGAAGTCTCTTCTTACTCATGCTCATGTCAAAAGATTTTTAAGGGGGTCCTCCCTGATGAACCCTCCACAAGTACACAGGTTCCCTACTTGGAATCTGAATATAGTATTGCGAGCCTTATGCCAACATCCCTTTGAACCAACGGCTACCTGCCCTTTAAAAGAACTGACTTTTAAGATCTTATTTTCGGTAGGCATCACTTCAACACATAGAATGTTGGAATTGGGGGCATTGTCAGTTAATAAAGAGCTTTGCGTTTTTCATAGGGACAAAGTGGTACTCTGTTTGGATACTGCTTTTGTACCAAAGGTTAACTCGATTTTTCACAGGGCAGCAGAAGTTGTCCTGCCATCTTTCTGCCCTAACCCCAAACACGATAAAGAGAGGGAGTGGCACTGCCTGGACGTCATGTGGGCACTCAGTTTTTATATTGATAGGACTAAGCAGTGGAGAAAAACTGAGATTCTTTTTGTGTCCTTTAGAAAATCTTTGGGGGAACATGTCTCCTTGGCTACATTAAGTAGATGGATTAAAGGATATATAATTTTAGCCTACAAGTCTAACGGCATAGATCATCCTGAGGGGATTGTGGCACACTCTCTTAAGGGGAGCAGCCATATTGACAGTATATTGCTCGTTTCCTATGTTGGAAACCATTTGTAAAGCAGCCACCTGGAAATCTGTTCACTCATTTACCAGACACTATAGGGTGGGCAAGCTTCAATCTGCAGAGGCAGCCTTTGGCCGTAGGGTGTTGCAGCACACTCTGTAAATGGGGAAACTCCTGTTCCCTCCCTTGGGGCACTTTGCTCTTTTACGTCCCATGCATAAGGACTGTCCCACGAGCTGAACTACTAGAGAATGGAAGGTTTCTTTCACTTACCATGAAGCGTCCTTTCTCGGTGGTTCAGGAGTGGGAAAGTCCTGCCCACCCGAGTTGGGTGCGCTTCTCCAGTTTACAGAGAGGGATGCAAAATGTAGCATAGTAAGAAGAGATTGGATTTATACCCTGCCCTTCACTACCCAAGGGAGTCTCAGAGCGGCTTACAAACTCCTTCCCCTTCCCCTCCTCACAACAGACACCCTGTGAGAGCAGGTGCAAGTGGAGGAGTGGGGAATCAAACCCGGTTCTCCCAGATTAGAGTCCGCGCACTTAACCACTACACCAAACTGGCTCTCAAAGTAAAAGAAAAAGGGAGCAACAGTTGGAGTTGGCCTTAGCAGACTGAAAGAGTAGGCCACCCTTTCTCCCATTACTGATTTAAGGAAGGGCATTGTGGTTTGGTATTCACTGTTTATTCGGTTTGTTACATTGTTTGAGTCTCTCCAGTGTTTTGGAGGGAGTTCTTCCTTCTAGTACCTTTTCTGGTACTAGATCAGCAGCTTGAAGATGACTGGGAAGCCTCCAGGGGATAAGCCCCTCCCCGCCTGGATCAAAGCTCAGAGCCGATCCTTATCCCATGCATAAGGACTGTCCCACTCCTGAACCACCGAGAAAGGAAGCTTCACGGTAAGTGAAAGAAACCTTCCGTTCTTTCCTAAAGATGTGTCCATAGAGTTTCCATAAAGCCTTTCACAACTTGGGATCCACGTACTTGAAAAACCGTCTAACCTAATGAAGTTTGAAGAAGAAGAGATTGGATTTATACCCCGCCCTTCACTTGGAGTATCAGAGCAGTTTACAAACTCATTTTCCTTTCCCTCCCCACAGGCACCGTGTGAGGTAGGTGGGGCTGAGAGAGCTCTGACAGAAACTGCTCTGTCAAGAACAGCTCTGACAGAACTATGGCTTGCTCAAGGTCATCCAGCAGCTGCAAGTGAAGGCGCAGGGAATTAAACCCGGTTCTCCCAGATTAGAGTCCACACACCTAACCACTACACCAAACTGGCTCTCCTGCACAAGCACACTTTCTTGCTTGCACACAAAAGCTTACACCTTAAATAAAACTTTGTCAGTCTTAAAGGTGCCATTGGACTCAAACTTTGTTCTGCTGCTTCAGATCAACATGGCTACTCACCTGAATCTGTCTCTCCAAATGTATACTTCAAGCCAGGAAAAGTTAGCATAATGTTATCTTGTAGTGGTTCCTTCATTCCATAGGTCTCCTTGACTTCTGTTTGGTCTATGGCCTTTTCTCTGACTGTCACTGCTTTTCAGAATGCCTTGCTGGAGGAGGTATACAGAATGCTTTATCTAGCAAGATTCAGGAAGGTTTGATTAGCCGTAGTATTCCTGCAGCTTGTGGTATGCAAATTCTGATTGCTGTGTAACTTGTCTGCTGTTGGACTATCTTCTGGAATCTGGACTCTGAGGACTTGGATGTTTTTAGAGTTCTGGCGAGAAGTTATGAGTTTGGATAGACTGTGTGCATTGAAATGTGGGTTTAATTGATTTTAGGTTTTGTAGATTTTAACTGTGATTTCTTGGATGTGGGTATATTTTTGTCAATTTATAAATTGCTTCATGCTGTGAAGTTAAAGCTGCTTAAATAATTGGCTTACTCTAGGATCCCTTGAGGAAAGCAAAAATATTTTAGAGGGGACCATAGGATTTATGGCAATAAAAATGTTCCTGGCCTCATTCTTCTTCTCTCTGTAGTCTGGGGGGCAGGGCGGGGAGTGAATGCAGACTAGGGATGGGCAGGGGTCATTTCCTGCAGGAGCGCACAGGAGCGGAGCTCCGGCAGTAAAGAGCCCAGGGGGCGGGCACATGCAACAAGCCCCACCCCCTCCTCCCAGCAGCCCTCAGTCAGAGCAAGAAGCAGCCAGGTAAGTTGCAGAGCTCCCCCCTCCCAGGCCCCCCGGTCCAAAACAGTCCAGTGGCACATTTAAGACCAAGTCTTATTCAGGTACAAGCTCTCCCTCCTCTGCAAGGACAGATCTGCACATCCCCCCCCCCAATAGTTAGCAATCCAAAACAGTCCAGTGGAGCCTGAGCGGTGGGTGTTGCCTTCTGACACACTTCCGGTGATATCAGGAGGTGTGGCATATACAAATAAGTAATGCTAATGAGTTATGGTAATGAGCTCCTGCACCTCTTTTTCTACAAAATGACCCCTGGGATGGGCATGAACTGAACTAGATGCAAGCCAGTTCAGTGATCCTTTTCATTCCTCCCTGCTTGGAAGCTGCAAGAACCTCATGAACCCAAATCAATTCGGTAAATGGAAAAGTGTATGGAGGTTGATGAACCGTGGTTCTTGAGACCCCATGAACCTTCATTTTCCTGGTTCGTGCCCATTCCTAATGTAGACGATACTGGAGGATATAACTCAGAGTTTGTGACCTCTCACAGTCCAAAGTAGAGCTGAAGCTTCTCAGTGTACATCCTTAGATGGGAGTAGTCCTGCTCCAGGTCTGACAGAAAGAAATAGGGGACTTTTGTTTCGAGATCTGGCCAGTTTCATCTGATTATATCAAGTAATCTAGATTATAGAGCAATGAGTACTGCAGCCTTAAAGGCTGGTCTCACTGCAGTGGCCAACCGCCAGTGTAAACTTGGTGCTGCTAGTCTACTTCCTGAAGGGTTTGGTTAGTGACTGGCTGCAACTGCATCAGTATCTCCAACAATTGTGTTGTAGTGGCCCAAGCAGGTGTTTTGTTGCAGTGGTTGGGCTGTGACAGACAGGGCAGGCAGAACCAGTCAGGGGCTGAGGGGTGGGAAGGGGCATTGCCAGAGATCGAGGCTCCATGTTTGTGGCATAACCCCCCCCTTAATGGGACTGAGCCCTACTATCAGTCACTGGGCAGCTGAAAGAGTTTGCAGGGTCCCAGCAATCCCCTCCTGCAGAGAACTCAAGCCATCATCAAGAAGAAGGTTTTTATACCCCTCTTTTCTCTATCTTATGGAGTCTCAAATTGGCTTACAAAAAGATTCCTTTCCCCACAACAGACACTTTGTGAGGTAGGTGGGCTGGGAGAGTTCTGAAAGAACGGTGACTGACCCAAAGTCACCTAGTAGGCTTCATGTGGAGGAATGGGAAATCATGATACTTTTTTTTTTTTGCGCATTTTCTGTATGTGTGTGCCCTGGCAACCCCTACTGGGGCATGGAGGATGTTCAGAAAAGAGGCCTGCTAGTCTGCCTCTGCCTCCTGGCCCTGGTATACTTGCCATGGTCGGCCCAGCTTAGTTTCCAAGATAATCGGGCTTGCCTTGGCTATCCAGGTCAGGGCATGGGGTAGAAATCTCCTTTATATTAATGGAAGATTGGGAGGCAAAAAAGGGCCCAATCCCACCCCCAGTGGAAGGGAAGGAGCAGACTTACTGCAGCTCCCACCTGGTTCATATCAGCCAATAAACCCTGGTTCCTTCAGCAATTTGAGCTATTAATTGATACAAAATAAGGACAAAACCCGGCAGGCCTTCCTTAATAACATTGCAGCCCAATATACTATTCCACACGAATTATTGCAATCTTTGGGAAGCAGTGTCGATTTAAGGGAATGGATTTATAAAGAAGATACCCTAATTGACAAATTTTTAATCAGTAAATCAAAATTTGCTCCATGGTACAAAACCATCAAAAAAGATAATCTTAGAGTGCGTTATTTGACAGAAATTACAAGCTCAGGGCAGCACTCTCATCATTACGTTTCCAGTCAATGACAACTGAGATGCTGCTTGGACGATTCCAGAAAAAACCTGTGGACCAGCGTATATGTATCTGTGGATCCTCGATCGAGGACCTGCCACATTACGTTCTAAATTGTCCCATATACTTGGAACCAAGAGGAAAATTTCTCGCCAACATATTGTCTGGTCTCCACCTTCTTTCTGACTCTGATAAACTGATTTTTATGTTGTCAGATACAGATTCTTTTGTTTCCAACAGGATGGCACCTTTTGCTCTAGCTGCTAGAAAAATAAGAGCAAATGTAGCAACTAGGAAAATAACTGATACAGCTGCTGCTAGTTAGTTTGATGTATTTTATTGTTATATTTTAAGTATACATCATTATAAATGCTTTTAGATAATATTTATTATAGTGCTATATTTTAGTGAGGTACTTCATTGTTATATCTGTAAGTGCATTTTACATCTAACGACTCTCAATTGTAAAGGCTTATGGCCATATAGAATAAATTTTCTACCTACCTGCCTGGTTCATATCCACCTGCCTTATTTCAAAAGCTTATGTCCACCTTGCTTCAGTGGCAGCTCTTATGCTTTTGACTCATGGTGGGGGCTGGTGACAGGGAGTGTGCGAAGTAGGGGGCTGTGACACAGGGACTGGCAGCTCTTGGTACCTGTGGTTCCTGCCCACTTCACACTAGGATGCCTTGGGGATGGGATGACCCCAGTGGGGAGAGTGATCTCTCAGGCCATCAGCCCACTGGGGCCTTCCCCAGCAGTCTTAATTGCCAAGGCACAAGGCCCCCCCCCCCCCCAATTTATGTTTCAGGTTCTCTAAAAAAGGTTGCAAAAAAGTATCCTATGCATAGGTAGATGCAGACTGGCTGTGCCTGATGTCCAGTAGTTCCCCATCCTTTTGGTATATATTGAATTCATTTCATAAACTGTTTCTGTAGTCATGTATTTCTCTCCAGTGACTGAGACAATGATTTGGTATCATTGCTGATGCATTTGCAGATTAAAAGTGAAGTGAACAAACTGTACAAATTGCTGGAGATAGATATTGATGGAGTCTTCAAGTCCCTTTTGCTGCTGAAAAAGAAGAAATATGCTGCTTTAGTTGTAGAGCCAACAGGAAATGGAAACTACATTACCAAGCAAGAACTTAAAGGACTAGACATAGTGAGAAGAGACTGGTGTGACCTTGCAAAAGAAACTGGAAAGTAAGTTACATTCTCTTGTGTATAGTTCCTTATTGAATAAATTATTTTTTGTATAAATGTTGTTACTGTCTTTTATAAAGAAAAAAACTTTTGTTTGCTTCAGAGCTGTGATCTTAAGCACACTTGCTGGAAGTAAGCATCACTGAAATCATGGGGGTTTACTTATAAGTAAATGTATTTTAGCATCAAGCCAACTTTGGGTCCTTTGGAGCCTTCCAATTACCTCCCAGTGTTGAATGTTTCATTTCTGGGTGAGGTAATTGAGAGAGTGGTTGCAGAACAGCTCCAGAGTTTCCTGGGTGATATATTGGTCCTGGACCCATTCTAGTCCAGCTTCTGCCCTGGCCATGGGAAAGAGATGGCTTTGGTTTCCCTCACAGATGAGCTCTGCAGGCAGCTGGATCAAGGTGGGTCTGCGCTGCTGGTGTTATTGGATCTCACAGTAGTGTTTGATAAGGTCAATCATGATCTCTTGACCCACCGACATTAGAGTTCAGGGAGTATTCTTGCAGTGGCTTACCTCATTTCTCCAAGGTTGGGGACAGAGGGTGACAGAGAAGGAAAGAGGGTATCCTTAGTATATGGAGTACCAGAAGGGGCAATCCTCTCCCTGATGCCATTTAACATCTATATGCATCCCCTTGCCTTACTTGGAAGAAGTCATTGGTACTTACTTCTGAATAAACACACATAGAAGTAGGCTTCCTATCTGGTCATAGAAACTCCATGAATTTGTTCTTAAGCTGCTGGGGGCAAATAACACTTTTTAATCTATGAACCCCAATCATATCTGACAGTTAGCACCATCGTCTCACTTGAAAGTCCACCTAATTTGAATTGTCTAGAAACAGAATAATAAAATTTATGTATGTTAAGGTAAAGGTTTCCCTTGCTTGAAAGCCAGTCGAATCCGACTCTAGGGATGCGGTGCTCATCTCCGTTTCCAAGCCGAAGAGCTGGCGCTGTCCAAAGACATTTCCGTGGTCATGTGGCCAGCATGACTAGACGTCAAGGCGCACGGAACGCTGTTACCTTCCCACCGAAGTGGTACCTATTTATCTACTTGCAATTTCTTGCTTTTGAACCGCTAGGTTGGCAGAAGCTGGGGCCAGAGACAGGAGCCCGCTCCGTCATGCGACACTCTGGTCTCGAACTGCTGAACTACCAACCTTCCGGTCTGCAGTTCAGCATCTTAATCACTTGAGCCACTGCAGCCCCTTTAATCTTTTGATCATTGAAGAAAGAAATGGTAGGCATTTGAGGGCATGGGGGGGGTTTGCTCTATAAATTTGTATGTACAATATGGAAATAATCCTAAAATTAAGAGAGACGGTGATGGTTGCTGGTTCAGAATTATTTAAAAGGGTGTTTAAAGGGGAATAATCTGGTATTAGTAATGATGGCTCAATGGGGCCTCTGGGTTTGGAAATAAAGTGGCTCTGATTGTCAGTTTCCAAAAAGTGATCAGTAGAGGAGGGCTATTGTCTGCAAGACCTTTGTGTGAGCTATTCAGTGGCATATATTGCCACTGTTGGAAACAGGAACTTGGATCCCATGGATGATTTCAATGGATGGAAGGGGATGGAAGGGATTTCTGTTTGCAGAACTCTGCTTCCTTGCCTCCCTTCTCCTCAAAATGCTGTGGTCAGAAGTCTACAGTGGACGGGAGAATTTAGCAAAAATTACTGTCTCCGTTTTACCTACTGAAATGTTTGCATGAAATCCAACTCAGGATGCTAGGTAGATCATTTATCTGATCCAGCATGGGTGTGCTCTTAATCCTAACGCAATAAAAATTATACAGTTTCATTGACAGTCTTGTTCATTACACCATGGGTCTGTTGAAAATACTCATGGCAGTTGGGTAATTCATTGGGAAAGGTCTTGTTTTATGCTTCTGGGTCTCAATATAACACTTGGGTAGCCTGATCTCGTCAACTCTCAGAAGCTAAGCAGGGTCATTCCTGGCTAGTATTTGGATGGGATACCTCCAAGGAATACTAGTATGACGTAGGGGCCAGCAATTGCAAATCACCTCTGAATGTCTCTAGCCTTGAAAGCCCTGTGACATCGCCATAAGTCAGCTGTGACTTGAAGGCACTTTCCATTCTGTTCCAAAGGATATAGTGAAGAGAATATATGTACTTTGTATGTCTCTTACAAGATTTACTGTTTTAACATGCAGACTTTTTTTACAGTTATATAATTGGCCAGATTCTTTCTGATCAGTCCCGAGACGTAATTGTTGAAAACATCCAAAGGAAATTAATCCAAATTAGAGAAAATGTGGTAAATGGAAGTGTGCCAATAAAACAATTTGAAATCAACAAGGTAAATAATATTCTTATGTTTGAACTGGTCTTAATTTATTAATTGAACTGCCTCCTGACTCCATTTCTTTTGTGTATGAAAGATTTCCTCCTTATAGCACAAGCATACTGTTCAAATGCTATCTACAAAGACTGTGAATTGTGATCTGAACAACAGAGAGAAAAATAGCATGTGTGTAATCAGGTAGGAAAGAAGGCAGGATTTGTCTAGATTGCCCAGAAGACCAGTGGTTCTCTCCATCACAGCCAGACTTTTCTCCCCAAAGTGAGCCTGTTGTTTCTTCATAAACCCATCATTAAGATGCTTTAGTTTCAATCAGTGCATTTCTGAACATATGTGGAGTCTTGGATCTTCTGTGCTGATGGACATAGTTGAAAAGGAACTACACACATGTAGAATACAAACAGATTTAGAGTCCAGTGGCACCTTTAAGCACATTCCATTCTAATTAAATTACTGTGGCAACTGCCTGGAGAGGAGAAGGGGCACTGAAAGAGGATGAAACATTGCAAGAAGATGGGTTAAGTGCAAGGACAGAGATTCAGGTTGTCCCTGTGACTTCCAGAAAGCTTTTGATAAAGTTCCTCATCAAAGGCTCCTAAGTAAGCTCAAAAATCATGGGATAAAAGGACATGTCCTTTTATGGATCAAAAACTGGCTAATTAATAGAAAACAGAGAGTGAGTATAAATGGGCAGTTCTCTCAGTGGAGGGGGGTAAGCAGTGGGGTACCGCAGGGATCAGTACTTGGTCCACTGCTTTTTAACTTGTTCATTAATGATTTGGAGTTGGGAGTAAGGAGTGAAGTGGCTAAATTTGCAGATGATACGAAGTTGTTCCGGGTGGTGAAAACCAGTGAGGATTGTGAGGCACTCCAAAGGGATCTGTCAAAGATGGGCGAGTGGGCGTCAACATGGCAAATGGGGTTCAATGTGGCCAAGTGCAAGGTGATGCACATTGGAGCCAAAAATCCTAAATATAAATACACGTTGATGGGGTCTGAACTGGCAGAGACTGATCAAGAGTGAGATCTTGGAGTTGTAGTAGATAACTCACTGAAAATGTCGAGACAGTGTGTGACTGCAATAAAGAAGGCCAATGCTATGCTGGGGATTATTAGGAAGGGTATTGTAAACAGATCAGCCAATATCATAATGCCCCTATATAAATCAATGGTGCGACCTCATCTGGAATACTGTGTGCAATTCTGGTCACCACACCTTAAAAAGGATATTATAGCTTTGGAAAAAGTGCAGAAAAGGGCAACTCGAATGATAAAAGGGTTGGAACACTTTCCCAATGAGGAAAGGTTAAGGCGCTTAGGGCTCTTTAGCTTGGAGAAACGATGACTGAGGGGTGACATGATTGAGGTTTATAAGATTATGCATGGGAAAGAGCAGGTAGAGAAAGAGGTACTTTTCTCCCTTTCTCACAATACAAGAACTCGTGGGCACTCCATGAAATTGCTGAGCAGTTGGGTTAGAACAGATAAAAGGAAGTACTTCTTCACCCAAAGACTGATTAACACTTGGAATTCACTGCCACAGGAAGTGGTGGCGGCTACAAGCATGGACGGCTTCAAAAGGGAATTAGATAAGCATATGGAGCAGAGGTCCATCAGTGGCTATTAGCCACAAGGTATAGATAGGGACTGGGGCAAGTGATGCTCTGTCATCTTGGTGCTTGGGGGGGTCAACAGTGGGATGGCTTCTAATGTCCTGGCCCCACTGGTGGACCTCCTGATGGCACTGGTATTTCTGGCCACTGTGTGATACAGAGTGTTGGACTGGATGGGCCTTTGGCCTGATCCAACATTGGCATCTCTTATGTTCTTATGTTCTCTAGGTGGTTAAGAAACTATTTCAGTGTATGTGTGGGTGTATGTACTACATGCACACATCTCCCAGTCTTGTTCTTTGTATTTTAGGAAGGTCAGAGGGCTCCAGGTTCGGTTTTGCTCTGTGACACCTTGTTGGGTGGACAGACTGAATAGTCAGGTTCACTTCTGTTCTTGTCTGCTTATTTCTATGGTTCTTTCCAGTCTTTCTTACAACTGTTCAACTGGACAAATAAAACACAGGTGGAGGCCAAAACAACATGTTTTCAATGAAGTGTTAGGCGGGGAATGTTCCAGTTTGTAATAGTAAGGTAGGGATTCATTGTCCTAGTGGGCATGGATAATCCCCTGCCCCCTCTCCATTTGCCTGCTGGTGATCTGAGCTATGGCAGGAGAAATTTTTTTAAAAACCTATAACCCTACAGCATTGCGTATGGTGCCAAGTCACTTCCGGTTAAGAAAGGAAGGAAGTGACATAGTGTAGCTCTAGGAATCACCACGTAGTGGTTCCTTGAGCTGCCTGTGTTACTTGTTGTTTTTTTTAATTGGAAGTGATGTGATGCTGCATCTGGCATTGCATTCCCCCGACATCCCTGCCCAAAAGCCTCTTGCAGCTTTCCAGACAGCCCTAGGGTAAAGTAGATCACTACTGTAACCTAGCAATTACAACCTGTCTCTCACAAGACTGAATATTTTGTAACTGGCCCAACTACAGTAAATAAACACTGAGGTAAGTTTGTTGTTTCCTTTTTCAGAAAGTTTGCCTCAGGTTAGGAGGTTTACTGGGCCTGGTTACCAAAATGCTGGTTCCCTTGACGGTGTCAGTTTCCCTTTTCAATTTCCCTGGCTCTCAGAAACTGCTCAGGTAGTTTTGGTGCTTCTATGTTTTACCAGTATGCTTATTTATCACTTAAAAATAACCTTTCTCCCCTAAGCCTACCCACCCTACCTAAAAACCATCTTGGGTAATCTTCTGACCAGAGCCTTCAAGGCCCTATCCATGGAGAAAGGTTTTTTCCTCCTTTTAAAGTTGAGGCTTGCTCCCTCCCTCCCATTCAGTGGAGTTCCATGAGCTTTTACTGGCTGACAATCACTTGGTTTTGCCTGTAGCTATAATTGCAAGGATTGATCCAAAGCCCTGAAGGAGAGGCCAAGTCTTTTGGGGATCGCTGCCATAGTAGACTGTGGCTAGTTTATCTTGGTGATGCTGCATAGTCATGGTATTCAAGCTCAGAACCATACTAAGATGCCAGTTGGTCAAATGTTTATACATTTGCCAAGCTGTACAAAATTGCCTATCCATATGTTTGCAGATTCCGCAAAGGAAAGTGGCATGGTATAGCCTGCTCTCATCAGATCTTGGAAACTAGGCAGGGTTGGTAATCGGAAGGGAGACCACCAAGGAAGACTCAGAAGAGGAAGGCAATGGTAAAACTACCTCTGCTTTCCACTTTCCTTGGAAGCCCCTTGCTGAGGTTGCTGTGATGGCACTTTATTAAACACACACAAACATTTGCTGATTTCTTTGGATGCTCCAAGAAGATTTCTAGTGTAGAGCAGCTTGGGACAGCATGTTCAATCCTTCTTACAAAACCTCTGTCATGATGTCCAAAAAAATTGGTGGAGACAAGCTGTCTTGCATCCATAATCTCACATTATCTCTGCACACCTTCTACTGAGATTTTGCTGCCGAAGTGCAGTAAAGAGGGCTTTCATGGTTTCTGGCCAGATGGCCAAAGCCACATCATGCTGACTCATGATGTGGTCATCCTTTTGTATTCCTGTCCTGTTGTTTCAAGGGCTACACAGAATGGGAAATGCTTTTTATATGTGCATTTCTTCAGTGTATAGCAGTATGCTTCCCTATTAATTGATAGTAGCAGTGAATTGCTCCTTTTTTCCTACTCTGAGAAGGCTTGAGCTTTGAAAGCTGAAAGCTCTGGAACTGAGATTTCTTTTAGGTTGTACTTTGTTGGATGTCTGTAAGACAGAGGATCAAGTAGAGAGGGGCTGTGCGAGCATCACACTTGAAACTATTAGTTGGCTCCTGAATACCAGATGGTAGAAGGACAAAGCAAAGGTATATGTTTCTGACCATGAAGATTAATTTTCGTGGCTAATAGCCATCAATGACTCTTGTCTTTCATTAATTTGTCTAACCTTTTTACAGAAGCCATTCCAATTAGTGACCATTGTAACATCCTGTAGCACTGAATTCCGTAGGTTATCTGTACATGTGAAATAATATTTTATTTTTTCTGTTTTGAATCTGTTACCAGTCAAGTTCTTTGAGCAAGATTGTGTTCTAGCACTCTGGGACAATTTTTTTCTCATATAATTTATAATTTTTAAGCCTTTGTCACATCTCTTAGTAATTTTCTTTTTGAAATCGAAAAACCTGGAACCCCTTAGACTTTTCCAATAAGAAAGGTGTTTCAATCTTCTCTTCATTTGAGTTGACCTTTCTCAGTTCTATTGTGTGTTTTTGAGATGGGGAAACCAGAACTGTATGCAGTGCTACAAATATGGCTGTGTTATATATACTTTTTTGCAAAGCCATTATTATACTAGCTGTTTTATTTTCAGTGCCTTTCCTTATTCCCAGTATTTAGTTTGTCCTTCTCCCTGTCACTGCACACTGCAGGTCAGACTAGCAAGGTAATATGATACACAATTATTGGATCTTCTGTGACTTTTTAAAACTCAGAAGTAACTGTAGTATACACATGTGTGCTTGAATAGGGATGTGAAGGCCTGGAGTGGAGGGAAGGAAAAATAGTGGTGGTGGGAAGGAAAAATAGTGGTGGTGGGAGGTCTTCCCAAGGCATTTCTCCCCCAGTTTTTCCAAATGAAAAACAGGGAAATATAGGGGAGCTGGGGAAAAGACCTCCTATGAAATATTTTCTCTTTTGGAATGAGTGAAATGCTTTTTAAGGCATGGTTTTACTTACTCAGTGTGGCATGACAATTTCAATATAAGACAATTGCAACATTATACGATGATGTGTATGTATTCTTTAGGGGTATCCAGTGTATTTTTAAGGATATGTTTATTGTTTAAATTTGAATAATTTTATCCACAATTAAAGCTATGATTTGTTTCTTACTGCATTAGTAAATAGTTCAGTGGTTGAAAACTGTAAAAAGTAATTTGGTATCCAGATATGCTGGTAGTTCTATTGTGCTGGTATGAGACTGTTCCTGTCTAAATAATATGCTTTTTATTTGGTACAAAATTTGTATTCTAATTTCAGCTACTATTTTTTTCTACCCCCTCAGATGGCAAAAAGTAAGACTCATGTACTAAAGTAGAATAGGGTACAGCAGGTATCAACTGTCTCGCAAATATTGGGTTTATTTTTAGTTTTGTTGGTAGAAAACCAAAATGTTTGTATTTTTAAATTCCATAAATATACCCAATAGTACAACTTTTATATGCTCACCATGTTATAAATTGTGTATTTTATGTTGTTAAAGTAGTAAAGTAAGTTTGAATTGATAGTAAAGGAAGTATTGCATATATTTCAGGTTTTGTGTGTTGCGGAATTAGGGCTGGATTGAGTCTCAGTCCTCTGCTAAAACTCTGCAAAACCTCTGGTACACCTATAATATTTTAATATCTATAGTAATTAGCCTATATAGTTGAAGCTCCGGTTCTGTTCTGCTATCAGGAAGCTTCAGGACTCTGCTGTGTGTGGACTTCACTGGACATGACCTTGCCTCTTGTGGGAATGTTTATACTTTACAGTAGTCAAATGACATACATCTGACATATACAACAAAGTCAGCCCCTTTCTTTCTATCTCTGGTCAGGAAAATCAAGGAATGCTGGGTTAAGCCAGGGTGACTCACAGAATCAAGGTTAACTGTGTTCCTGGAAGCTAGCTCAGATACCCTATCTATGTAAAATTTGATAGTCTCTTCTGACTGCTTCCCTTGTACTCTGTGGCAGCTGTCAGGCCTGTGAGGGACCCCGCCTGGCCGCTTCTTGCAGCATGGGGCCAACAGATCCTGCTGTCTCTGCCAGCTTTCCCACCTCTGCTGGTTCCCATGTTGGCCCAAGTAAGTCAGCCCCAGTCCCTCCCCTGCTCTGGTTTGCAATCAAAGTTGAGGCTGCAGGGGACTCGCTGATGTGGGGTCTGGGAGACACGTCTCCCCGCCAGACAGAGGTTTTGCATTACGTATACTGCCCAGCACTAAGGAGTACAGGCAGTGGAAGTGGGAGGGTGTGCATCAGGGAGAGACTTAGCTTAAGGAAATACCAGGCCTTGGGGGGAGTAGCTCTATGTGCAAGGAGTCTTAATGCTGTGGTGACACAGCTGCTTGTAAACTTCTGGGGGGGTGGGGAGAAAGAAGTGGCGGCTTCGGCTGGGAAACAAGAGGGAGGAAGCCACAGCCACTTCAAGTTTCGTTTTGCAGGGAGAGGAAGCGAGCTGTGGGGGAAGCGAGCTGTGGGGGAAAGCCGGCAGGAGATTGGGGGAAAGCTGACAGGAGATGAAAAGTCTCTGGTTCAGGTTGGCTCATCTCAGAGAGATGAGGGGGTACCTGTTGCTTTTCTACAGGGAGGTGGATTGAAATTGTCCACTGAGACCATGGCTAGTGACATGGACTGCCTGACAAGGTCTTGAGATAGCGAGGAAGGTTGCAGGCTTAACTTGTATGGGAAATTATAGCTGTTTCTATACAAATGCTAGAAGTGTCCGAGATAAAATCGGGGAGTTGGAGTGCTTGGTGTCGGAGGGAAAAATAGACATTGTGGGTATTTCAGAAACTTGGTGGGATGAGGAAAATCAGTGGGATACGGTGATTCCCAGTTATGTATTATATCGGAAGGATAAGGGGGGAAGGGTTGGAGGTGGGGTGGCTCTGTATGTCAGAGAGGGTATAAAGTCCAGAAAGATTGAGAGGCTAAGAGAATTGGATTGAAATAGGGGGGCCAAAAGGAAACTTAACACTGGGAGTTTGTTATCGCCCACCAGATCAAAAGATAGAAGAGGATTATAAAATGATGAATGAATTAAAGATAGCAGCTAGACAAAAACACTGTGTCATAATAGGTGATTTTAACTACCCACACATTGATTGGGTCAATATGTGTTCTAGTCAAGAAAAAGAGATTGAGTTTAAAGACACTCTAAATGACTGTGCTATGGAGCAGATGGTCACGGAACATACCAGGGGAGAGGTGATCCTTGATTTGCTCCTAAGTAACACTCAAGACCTGGTGAGAGATGTAAAAGTGATTGCACCACTTGGGAACAGTGATCATAATGTTGAGTTCAACATTTGTATAAATAGGGAATTGGCCAAAAAGACTGACACAACCACTTTTAACTTTAAAAGGAGTAACTTCTCTGATATGCAGGGGTCTTTTCGTAGAAAAAGAGGTGCAGGAGCTAATTAGCATAACTTATTAGCATATGCCACACCCCCTGACATCACTGGAAGTGTGTCATAGGCCACACCCCCTGACATCCTACTGGTGGACCTCCTGAGGGCAACTGGGCTTTGGCCACTGTGTGACACAGAGTGTTGGGCTGGATGGGCTTCTCTCAGCTTCTCTTACGTTTTAACCCAGTGTGCTGCAGCAGTGAAAAAAAAGGCAAACTCTTGAATTAGGGATGATTATGAAAGGGATGAACATGAAAATTGAGCCAGCTTCAGAGGACGGCGGAAGACAGGAGGGCCTGGCGGGAGATGATCCATGGGGTCGCGAAGAGTCGGACTCGACTGTGCGACTGAACAACAAATGAAAGGGATTGAGAATGAAACATCTGATATTGTAATGCCCCTGTACAGATCTATGGGGTGGCCTCATTTGGAATACTGTGTAGACTCAGGGGAACTGATTGGCTACTGTGTGAGACAGGATCCTGAACTAGCTGGACCACTGGTCTGAGCCAGCAGTGCTCTGCTGTTATATTTAAAGCATGTTTGTGATTTGACTAAAAAATAATAATGTTGATTGGGTTTGCCTGTGTCCTTTTTAAAGTTTATATATACATGTTCCAGCCTGACAAAGTGATATTTATGTCAGATCTGGCCCTCATAACAAATGAGTTTGACACCTCCGCTTTAGGGCATGTTCATATTCCTTGTAATCTGTGGTACATATGAGCTTCATTGTAATAGCTGTAGATAATCTCCAAATTTACTTAAGAAATTTGACCTTCCTGACTCTCCAGTTCAATTTTGCTTTAATCTGTTCCAAGTGAGTGTTAGTTATGTGTGGCAAAACAAGAATGATGTGTCTATCTCTTAAATGCCAAGCAGAAATCTGTATCTCTGACTACATTGTTACAGTTCTCGCGAAGATTGCAGCCCTCTGTGCCCAGGAAAGGAAGTGCACAGGTGGTGACGTGCTAAGAACATGCCGAAGTCGTGGTTAGATTGTTGGACTAGGAACTGGGAAAGCCAGGGCTGTATCCCTCCACTGCCATGGAAGTTCATAATCTTGGGCCAGCCATTCTCTTTCAGTCTAATCTGCATCACTGGGTGGTTTCTGGCACGCTGGAGGAAGGGAAAGCAGTGTTGTTAGCCACTTTTGGTCTGTACTGGAGAGAAAAGCATGGTATAAATATCAAAATAAATACATTCCCATTTTAAGAGTCAGTTTGTGAAAAGCCATTCAAGAAATTAGGTGTGCTCCTTAATATGTTTGCTATTTCAAATGTTTATGCCTGTGAATGATATTTTATAGGTAGCTACTCTTATCTTTTTAATATTGCAGGAGTTTATTCAGCCTGTTTCCCCCAGTATAACTTTTTCTCTGTTGATCTATAGGCATTAACAAAGGATCCCCAGGATTACCCTGACAAAAAAAGCCTACCACATGTGCATGTTGCCCTATGGATAAACTCTCAAGAGGGTAGAAAATTAAAATCTGGTGACACTGTATCTTATGTTATCTGTCAGGTAAAAATATTCAGATTTGTTTTGTGTAAATAATGTATCTATTCTTTCCTTTTTTATATAAAACAAAGAAGTTAAATACAAACATGACTTCAACATAATAAAATGTTTTAAAACCTGGCTTTTACCACCCATTGTGTTACTGCATTCACCCATCCTTTTCTTACATTTTTTCTCTGTTGCTTGTGCAGGATGGATCAAATCTTAGTGCCAGTCAGAGAGCGTATGCTCCAGAACAGTTGAGCAAACAAGAAAATCTTGTTATTGATACTCAGTATTATCTGTCACAACAAATTCACCCAGTTGTGGCTCGTATCTGTGAACCCATAAATGGAATTGACTCTGTCCTTATTGCATCTTGGTTAGGTAAGCATTCAAAACCTGTACTTATTTTCTAGTTAACTATTTGTTATTCTTCCCTCTCAAATTAATGTTAAATCCTTTTAGTAGGCAAATTTACCTCAGTTATGCATTACTCTGTATTACTTTGTCTCTAGGAGTCCAAGCAATAATCTGATGTATACACTGTCTCTGCTCTGTAGGACACTGCATGATCAAAAAACAAATTAAAAAAACAACAACTAAGGGTGAAAGTTGTTCTCTGCCAGGGCTTGAGCAGTAAAGAACTTTGAATGTAGGACCTGAGAGACTTTGTGGAGAGATTCAGCATGTGAGCAACACCCAAGCACTGGCCTTCACATCCCCAGTTCATTTTCCTGGCCTGAAATGGTCCGAGGGGACACTATTTGGCCCACTGGAGAAAAGAAATCCACAGGGAATGTAGTTTTCCCAGAGGGCCAAATAATACCAACCCAGACTGTTTCAAGTCAGAACAATAGAAGCTCCTTTGCCACATATGCCATGGTTCCAGTCCAAAACGGGCACTGCGTGTGCAGGAATTGAGAACCCTCAACTACACAGGGTGAAGACTCCAGTCCCAGTTTATGTGCTCTGTAATGTGTGAATCTGCCTTGAAGTCCATCATGCCAGCAGCCCATGTCAGTATTACTGTGTGATGCCGCAGTGCCATCTCAGCTTCACTCTGTGCTCCTGCTGTCTTCTTGTCTGCAGCAGCAGTGTTCTGGGGGAAGGAGGCATGTGAGAGCAGGGATTGACGGGCTGGCCTGTAATACAGAACCCCTAGCCATGGAGGCAGGTGAGCTCATCCACAGGCACACACACACTTGATCTTAGCCCAAAGGCCGAGAAGCAGGCACTTGCACCTGCCCTTCAAACAAGTGTGTGGTTCTTTTAAAGTCTGGACTGTGCCAGGGTGGGGTTGGGCTGGCAAGCAAGGCAGTATGTGAGGATGCATGCAGGTATGCCACTATTCTCAGCTGCACCAGCACAAGGTGCTGACAGACCAAGTGCCCAAGGCCCACTGCAACCCTCAGTGCATCAACTGTCTAGTCAGTAAGGTCTGAAGAAATGGGCTTCAGTTTAACACAGACTCAAACCTCTTGTAAAGCAGCCTTTTAAAATGAAGTCTCATCAAACTCCTGAGTGGTGTTTAACTACAGTTGAGTGTGCATCTCTGTTAAAGCCTGGGCTGTGCTGCCAGATGGTCTTCCCCAGTTCTCTAAGTGAGCAAGTGCTGTATGGATCTCTTTTACTGTGCTCTTCTCAGGCCAAACTTAACCACCTTCTGCTCCCTACCACAGCCTTTACCAATAGCTACAGAAGCAATAGATAGGCTAGTGGGGTGTAGGAATGAAAAAAAACAGGGATGCAAGATGCACCAAAAAGGGAGGAAAACTTCCCAAAGAAGAGAAAAGCAGCAAGGGAAGTATTGGGTGTACAGTTCAGAGAACAGTAAAACAGACGGCTGGAGGACTTGAAGAGTGAGAGATGAAACAAAAAGGGGGAACCATGTTTTGGAATTATTTTAAATTTAATTCTGCATTTCCTGAATTCAGAGTTTTCTGGAAGTTTAAATATAACACTGCTTTATTATAATTTAGTGTAAATTGTCCCTTCAGTCTTCATTCCATCCAGTTTTTTTCCCTTCTGGAAAATGTTTTGCTTTAATTACAGGTTCCATTTTAAAGCAATATAAATAGGAAACTTACATGATTAACAAATTACAGGGGCCATCTTAAACAGCTCTGTGTAGAAACAGGTTCCATTTTATTCAGGATGATAGCCTGCCGAACAACTGTTATGTAATTTCACAGTCCCTTTAAGTTTTAAAAGGACTAGAAACCAGCCTAAGAGCTGATAGTAGAGGGGAGGCCAGATCAAGTCCATTATATCCTGAGTGCTAGAGGGGCCAGGTCTACCCACAGGAAATAATGGGATTATTATTTCCTGTTCAGCCAAGCCTCCCAGAAGTGCAAAGTAACACAGTACACATAGCAAGCATTTGAGTACTCTAGAACTTTTCATAGTACTGGATTTTAAAGACCATATGGAGAGAGGAGAGAAAAAGCTGTACAATCACTTTTTATTAAGACTAAACAGTATAATACAACATAGTGTCAAACTTTTTTCCCCCCACCTTGTTTTTTTAATATCAGTGATCAAGAATTCTGAACTTGAAAGTCTGCACACTATCATGTTTTATTTTGGTTGGTCTTAATAAAGTAAGGGTAAAGGTAAAGGTTTCCCTTGTCTTAATACAAGATATCATATGGCTTTTTTTCTTGGATTTTGCGATGGACCAAAAAAATTACTTTTTTTGGTATGCTTTGTTTCCCTACTTAATATTTCTCATATCAGAAGTCTTAGAAGCCTTTTGCTATTCTCTTCCTTTCTTCCTACAACTGTCCTTCTGTCTTATGAGATATATTTTTGTATGATGTGCTATCACATTAAACTGAAGTGGTCAACAGACTGATATTTTTTGCTCATAGATGGGCGGGGGGACATTTTACAATATGAGTTAGCCAGTTTTTTAAAAAGACAGGATCACCTTGTCCCTCTCCTCATTTCCTTTCCCTTCCATGGGGAGAATTTCCTTTCTTAAGGAAGAAATGGAATGGTACCTGTTTGATAGTTCACACTGGCAGCTCAACAAGAGCTGCTGCCTAAGTCTGTCACCCCTTTTCATCATCCCTGCTTGCTACTTCAGTGCAGAACAGCTAATGTTCCTTCTCTCCTCACTTCCCTACAGTTATCTTGAAAAGCCTACAGTTATCTTGAAAAGAAGCATAGCAAGCCATGCTTGCCTGTACATGAAGTAGATGCATTTGTTTCCATGATGTTTGTGCAAAAGTTCATAAACTCCTATTGCCCCTTCATAATCAGGAAAAATAAATGAGGCAGCATGTGTCAAACCTCTGCTCTGAGTATGGCTGGGTCTATGCCCTGTGAACTAACGGGCTAAAGCACTGGGGCAGGATCTTTGGCTTTCTAGGCTTTGCCCTTTGACCAAAAGCATGCAAAGAGGTCACCATGATTTCCCCCCAAGAGTGGTCTTAGATGCCTAGTCTACCCATGGGCACAGACGGGCATGGTGTAACAATTGGTGTAGGGGGGCCCTTTCCATTGCTTTACCTGTATAGGCTGAACTGTCCTTGCATCCCTAGTTAGATGTGTGGAGGCTCCCCTTTAGTGTTCATGTCTTAAGGCCATATAACTGTCAGGTTCAGAGCAGAGCCGTGTTAAAGATATAACTTGTTTTTCCCCTTGGCTGTGTTTGTACAATCCTCCTGTTTTGTGCTAAATTCTCATTCAGTAGAGTTCCCAGCACGGAAATCTCCATGTATATATTTGGAGTATGACATTAGGCTAAAGATGTATAGGCTCATGCCATGCATCCTGTCGTCATGAGGAATGAGTGTCCTGGCTGAGTATATATGTAGCGCTTAGTAGTGTTGTGATTGACTAGATGCTTAGTCTGTGTCTTAAGGTGTGCTTGGGGCTTGGCGTTGTGTTGGGAGGCTGGGGTGGGGACGGCTGTAGGTTCACTGTCTTTGAGTTCAATGAGAGTGCTTCATTATGACAGGATGATGTAGTAGGACATAGGTTGGAGAGCTTCAGGTGCTAAGCCTTTTTCCTTTCCTGACACTGTTCAGTTCTATACTGGTGCCCCTTGTAGCCAGCATCACTTTGATTTATGCCAATGTATTTGAATGTTGTGCCAGCATAGGACATTTCACCATCCTAAGCCATTCAGAGGCAGGGCTTGGTAGGGCACCCTGATAATCTATATCGAATCTTGTTCTTGAATTCTTCAGCACATTCTACTGAGCTGGAATTCAGTCATTCTTCCTGAATTCTGCCTTTGGCAGAATGTACCAGGAACTTTATAAGTAATACTACTGTGTTCAGGCTATTATCCAGCATTGAGGAAGAAAGCCACTGAACTTTATTGATCTTCAGAGTTTAGCCAAATATATGTGACTAATTCAAACATATTTTTATTGCCTGCGTTCTTGGAGCTAGCTTGTAAAATTTGACAGCTTTTTGGGGAATGCATTGTTTCATAAATATGAAATGTTTAGAGAAATATATTATAGATTTAGTTCAGGTCCAGGTAATCTGGTTCCAACAGTTATGTTGACCAAACTGGACACTGCAGTTAATAGTTTTTTGAAAACAGATTCAGACTAAAAACCTCTAGGTGGCAGCACTAGACACTATTTTCCCTATTTCTCAAAAGCTTTAATGAGTTAAGCTGTGAGGTGATTAACTTTTAAACTTGCATAGCTCCCAAGTAAGGCTAGGATAGTGTTAGTTTGTTTAGTGAAATAGTATAATTACCTTGCCAACTGAGACATTTCTCTTTATTAGGAAATTTCTGAATGTAAATGTTGCTGTTAATCTAATTTAATGTATGTTTTGTGCAGATTAGTTATTGAAAGCTGTTCTGTCATTATATAACTGCCCTCTTACTATTTTAAACATTTTTCCAAGGCCTAATCAAAAGAAAATTTTATTAGGTTATCATTGCTGTTAATGGAATTGAAAGGCTTTTAGAATAAGACAGACTAATGATTGATTAATCCTCTGTCTCTTTATTTAACTGGGTCATCATAGCTAGATTATAAAATTCAAAATAAAGTGGAACTCATGTTAATACTTTTCCAAGCAACATAAAGCAGAGGTGATACTTCAGTACAAAGGGGAGTTGGTGCCTCCTTTTTCTCAGATACATATTACAGATGGGAAGGAACACTATGTCCATGAGTTATTCTGGCTTGGTAGGTCCTTTTTCTTTAGTAAAACTAAAACGTCAAAAAAATGTTAAAAAGTTAACATTAAAAATGGTTTACTTGAACCAGAGAATAATCATTGAAGGAAGCAAATTACAAGATTATTAATCCAATCATATACCTTCTGTATCATTGAAACCGATCTTGATTTTATTTCTTTACTATGCTCTTGCATACATTGGTCATATTTTTCTCCAGACAAAATAATGATGAACACTAAAATGGAAGCTGATGTCAGATGCCTTGATGGAATTCTATCATTGCAGCTCTGTGTCTAAACATATTAATGAGTTCAGATGGCTTACTGTACTTTTCTGTTTAAATTTGCTTTCTGGGGGCATAGAATTAGTGAATAAGGTAACAGTGTGATAGATGTTAGTTGTTACGTAACAGTCTGCCACATATAGAATATTAAGTGAAGTCAGATCTTATTTCTTAGCCCAAGGACAGTACACACTAGAATCTTTCTGAAGTAAATAATGTATTTCTCAGTCCCAGAATATATTTCATATAGCAGAAGTGTATGAGATAAAAAAGCATTGTTGTATTGTAAAATATTACATTCTGTTAGATCACAAGAAAAGAAAAATAACACTTGCATTACATTTAAAATTAATTGAACAGTACATATTATGTAATAAACATTTTAATGAAATTAGCATACTCCTGCTATAGTATATATACTTTCTGAGTCTTAAGTTTGCTCTTTTACAATGCTGTATGTAGAAATTGGGTTGGGTTATGATTACAGTTGGTACAGTTGAAATGTTTACTAAAAATACCATATTCAGGCATTCAGATTAAATAATTTTTTGATGGTCCTGACCTTCTGAAGCATCAAGTTGCTAAAATGGGCATCAGTTCTCAGGCTTCAATCCATCCACCACCAGAATAGTATCAAAGTCCTAGTGGTATGTATGGAGAATGCTTTAGGACAGCTTCAGCAAAGGTACAATGTGGCTGGCAGTCCTAATGAATTATGTTTAATGTTCAGCACTTACTTGAGCTGTAGAAACTACTGGTTTGCTAATTTTATGTTTCTAAAATTTGAGTTAGAATATTGTGAGCAGTAATATGTTACCAGTACTTCATTTGGTAATGTATTATGAATAAATACCTCATTGAATTGGGTTATTTGATCCAAGTTATACAGTGTGTCTATCTTTTCTTACTACTCCCTTATTACAACAAATGACAAATAAAATTGATAGCAGACTCTCTTGAAAAGGAGCTTTTTTTGCAACACCTTTTTATCTTTTCTGAGAATAATGTTAGGCTTATATTATATGCTTAGCCACATTCTTTCTGTGTTAATTTAATGAATTATCATATGATCAAATGGATCTTTCTGAATAGGAAACTCATTCACTTATTAGTCCAGCAAAATATTGGTGGGCATCGGGGATTTCAATGATGGTTGAGTTGCTCATATTTCTTATACTTTCTGGGCTCGGGTAACCAAAAGTGCTTTTTGTCTCCAATTCTGACTTTTTAAATGCTGCTGCTGAATTTTAACAACTGCATTAGATTGAAACCTACATGCTGTTAACCACTGAGCCAAAATGAAATCGACCAGTGCATTGAAGTCTGAGTTGGCAGTTGTGTACAGACTTGAAGGAGTGGGTAATAGCTGTACAACCAGGGTTCTTTTAATGGAGTTTTTATAGTCTCTCTTTCATTTTAATGATGCCATTTTGGTTTAAAGACTTTCCTAATAAAGATGCACAATTTTATTCAAATATCTGTGTAACTTGAGAAAATAGCAATAAAGCTTTTCACTAGGTGTAGCATCTTCATAAACAAAATGTTCTATTGCATACTCCCCATGATAGATAATGCACAGGGCTTGTTTTATTTATAAGCTATTTTATGCGAAAAGATAAGTAATTTCTTCATGTTGCTCAGATCTTCATCTTGGGTTAAAAATGGAAAATGTATTCTTTTTTCTAAGCAGTCTCATCCTTCAGTTTTACTTTGGATTTTGCAGTTTTGTTACTCCATTTGAAGCTGATGTGTCAACTTATATGAATTGCATTCTTTGAACTTTGAATTTATATTTCGTATTAATAGGGCTGGATCCCTCACAGTTCAAAGTCTATCACCATTATCATAAAGATGAGGAGAATGATGCCTTGCTTGGCGGCCCAGTTCAGCTCACTGATGAAGAGAAATATAAAGACTGTGAAAGATTCACATTTGCCTGCCCAAAATGTGGGACAGAGAACATTTATGACAATGTCTTTGATGGTTCGGTTCGTATTTTGGCATTTGCATTTTGTAAATAGATTCTCTAAATAGGGTGTACTGTAGGAAAGAAAATATCCTGTTCTGTTTCTAATTTTGCATATGGGATGCTTGTACACTGTTGCCAAATCCACTTTTGCATACTGTTCTCTGGAAGAATCTGTCATCCATTTTTTCCATCATTACTGAACTTATTTTTCAAAGTTTTCAACATGTTTCACTGCTTGGAACTTCCCAAATAATAAATCATGTTCAATGACCAATAGATTTTCTAAATCAAATTAATTGGAGGAGATCAGTTTTTGAAAATTTCTGTTGTGTAATTTTTCATCCCTCTTGCCTTTTACATAGAGGTTTCTTCTGTGTTATCTTTCCTGCTGTCTTTGTACATCAGACATAAAAAGTCATCGGGTACATTCCTGTCATGAAGTACTGCCAAAAATGTATCTGTGACCTTGGATCAGAACTTGAAATGGAGCCAACTATTTAACTCTACTGCAATGTTATGCATGTACTAGTTATTGGCAAATTAGCAGGCTGTGGAGTAGTGAAAACCTTGAAAGTTAAAGCAAATAAATCCTTTCTCTAAATTAAAAGTAATTATTTTAAGTTAATTTGGACAAACAGCAGATGTTTTGTGTTCTTTGAATCAAAACAAAGCAGTAGTTGGAAGCAAGTGAGAGGAAAAGGCAGGCGCAGATCAGCAATACTTGGTAAATCCTTGACTTTGTTTCATTACAGCTGTAAATAAGATAGTTAATTGCATAGAGGCTTGACAACTTACAGATGGGCTAAGTGTAAGAAGAACGGATGTCAAGCTCTGCAATCTCTTCCACCTGGAATTGCTTAATGTTGTTAGTATGGGAATAGTGGGATTGCATCACATAAGTACAGATTTTTAAGCAGTAACAAGAGGGGGGGGGGAGATTTAGCTCACTGTTATTCTCTGCAATGGGTTTCTTTATCATGGGAAATGTATTAGCTTAATTTTACTGTGCACAGACATTTCAAGACTGAACATTTTGTTATGTGACAAAGTTTGCAAATTTGACAATACAGTAAGTATATTATAGTGTGGTATTTATGGTAATATGTTATCCTCTACAGTTTGAAAAATAGATACTGAATGCAAAAAGAACGTTTTGGCTTACATTGACTTTAAATGTCATACTTGCATAAGACGATTTGCAAACTTCTTATCAGTATCTATTCTCTGGATGTTAATAGGATAAAATGAAGGACAGGAGAATGATCTAAGCTGCTTTGGGTCCCCATTGGAGAGAAAGGCAAGGCATAAATGAAGGAAAATCAGAAATGTTTAAAATGTTAATTTTTGGTTTTTCCTTTTAAATCTGTCACAGGGTCTTCTGATAGAAGCCAGTTTGCTACAGTGCAGCAAAAAAGAATGTGATGAATCCCCTCTAAAATATATAACACAAATTAATAACAAGCTAATCCTGGATATACGGCATTACATAAGAAAGTACTACAGTGTGAGTAATTTTCTTTCTATTTAGTCAATTATTTTAACATCAAATTCTAGATCTTGCACTTCATCTCTTTATATATCTTTAGGTATAATCAATGCTTTAGGTATAAAGAACTTTAAAATGACTTTTTAATGAATTTTCCTTACAAAATATTTCCTTACAAAAATGTATGCTAGCATGCAGCCTGATCTACAGAGTGTTTATAAAGTGTATATGTCACTCATTTCTATAGAGTTTTTGCAAGGAGTCTTACCAATGAGCAAATTGAGTAGTCTGAATAATCTTAATTTGGGTTATCAGATTACAGGTAGATTATACAGTGCTTATTCTGAAGATATCATGTGTTTAACTTTGCGCTGGGGAAAAATATTGTGAAATAGATGGTAAATTGTTAATGTTTCTTTCAAATTGTTCAGGATGTATTGCTTATTAATGCAGAATGTAACATTACTAATCCAGTTCATATCTGACTGATTGGCAAAGAAAATAATGTCAGTGCCAATAATTTGTGCTTTAGCTACCTTTATTAAAGTGGCTTGTCAATAATCTGAAAGCAGATGAGCAGGAGATTTTTACAGGATAGTACATTTAGAGAGGCTACTAGTGTATGAATCTTCAAAGAGCTGTGTGTGCCCCAAACACCTTGGGTTTTCTGTTGAAATAGATGTTCAGAACTAGGATTTAATTAAAGCACTTGTTTCCTGAGTTAAAAGTTGCCAGTAGTTTGTACACTGTTTTCAGCGTTGCACAACTTGGTAGGTGACATCCAGAACATATGGAAATGACGTTCAGAACAAGAGTACTGCTGTATACTGGAATGTGTGATGCTTTCTTAGGGATGGGGGTGCATAGGGAGCAATGTTACCTCTAAGCTGTGGAGTCTTGTGAGCAAAAATTCTACTTTGTGAGCTACTGGCATTAAAGTTGTGAGCGAGCCATTTGGCTACTGCATAAATTAGTTTGTTCTGGAGCCATCCTTCCTGAGCGAAGACAAAAATGTGTGAGCCGGAGGCTGAAAAATTGTGAGCTAGCTCACACTAACTCAGCTTAGAGGGAACACTGGGGGCTCATGAATTTTGATAGCTTAAAAAGTTGAAAATATTTATTTATTTATTTACATCACTGATACCCTTTCTGTCCAATCAGGGCATGTATTTATTTTCATAAGAAAATTTTAGAACTGTGTCCCATAGTTAATAGTACTGTATGCATATTAAGCATAGAAATATTGACAGGGACGGGGAGAAATAATTCAACTGAACATTTGCGCTGTAGGTATTTAACTTGCATTTCAGTGAGTTAAGCAATCACATTTTGAAGGTAAGTATCCCCAGCTATAATGTTGATGACAATTTAAAGTTATTGAGATGATGATGTTTTCTGAAAAGATAACCCTATACTGGCATAGTGTAAAATGTTGTGTTATACCCCTTTGGATTTTTATTCGATCATCTGGTTTTGGCTAGTTTTTACAGTTGGAATGACTTTAAAATTTAGCTTTCACACTTGTATAACTTTGTGTCCATTGTGTGAAAATGCTGTTTACAGGAGAAGCTTGGTATTGGTGGTGCTGGTGGAAAGTGGTGTCACGTCACAGCTGACATGGTGACCCCGTAGGGTTTTCAAGGCAAAAAACATTCAGAGGTGGTTTGCCATTACCTGCCTCTGCATAACAACCCTGGGCTTCTTTGGTGGTCTCCCATACAAATACTAACCAGGGCTGACCCTTCTTAGTGTCTCTGAGGTCTGATGAGATCAGGCTAGCCTCAGCCATCCAGATCAGGGCTTGGTATTTCCTGGTCATATTTTATCAGTCTTGCTTGATGGTTTCAATTGAGTAAGTTATACTCTGCTTAATAACAGTTCTGGAAAAACATTTTAACAAGTAGCAGTGGTTTTAGGGATACCTTTCCAAACACAATCATGTACTTCTTGTGAGATCAGAAAGCAAATGTAGTTGTTTCATCAAAATATGATAGCATGTGCTGTAAATTGAACTTGTTTCAAGATTTAACGTTTTGTTTTCAAATAAATTGGAACTGATGCATTCAAAACCATCACATTTAACTTTGCTTGATCCAGGTATACTGCAGAACCTTATACCTGTAGAGAATTTTGACAGACAGGGTAGGTTCCGTCTCTCCCTAAGAGCAGCCAGTGAGAGCTGATGGGATGTTGGGGAGACTGCTAGAAAACAGCAGTTTAGGAACAACAATTGGGAGTTGGCACCTGGGGAGCTGAGAGGGAAAAGGACGTCTGACTGAGTGAAGCTGTGGAGAAGAGCTGCTTATTGTGGGTTGAAAATAGTAAACGATCCCAGTTGCAGGAATAGGGTCACAGTTCAAATGTTGGATGGAAGCGAAACTTGTAACTTCTCCCTTTCTTCAGTGTTACGTAAATACCATAAATAAAAGTTAACTTCTTGTTTTATTTAACCCAATGTGCTGTGTGTCTAAGGGAAAGAAACACACACACACACAATTTAATATATCGGTTTCTAGGATATCAATAAATGTTGGCAATGGAACACTGTTTGAGCTCCCAAGTGCTATAACGCTGTGTGAGAGAGGGCCTGTTATTAAAGGGGGCTAGGCTACCCTGTCTGCTGATGTCTCTGTGAGTGTGAGAGAAGACCTGACAGGGAAAATGGTCAAGGCTGAAAATGGTCAAGGCTCTCTGTATAGTTTAAAAAAGACAAGAAGAATGTGACGTCCTGACCTACTCGTAACCCAAAACCTGAGAAAGAGAAGTATTAGAGGGTTGTAGGCACTCTATTTTAGTAGAGATGGGTCACAAGAATGTTATGTATTCCATTGTAATTGACTAAAATATAAAACCAGAATATACTGTTTGTAATGGGTTGAATCCTACTGGTTTACTTTTCTCACTGTACCCTAGCAACATCTTTTGACCCGTAAAAGTCTATGCCATAGACAAAAGGCCATATAATAGGAGGGGCTACAGTCAGAGGGAGAATAAGGCAAAATTCCCCCTTCTTTCAGCAGCAGAAAGCTGTTAGGATCCAACCCCAAAACTTGTTCGATATGATGAGAAAATATTCCCATTTGTTTGCTAGTAATGGAACATTTAGCTGTAGTGTGAAACTTTTTTCCCTCCCCCTCACCAGGGTCTTTTCCTCCCTTTCTACCAGTAATGAACTGATCTGTTGCCTTAGGATATGTTTTAGATTTTTAGTGCCTTTCTTCAATCTACTGTCTTATGCACTCCTTGTTATTTCTTAGTCCAATGCTTACTTTATCTCACAATCCAGCCTACCTATCACAGAGACTTTCAGCTCACTTTTCATCTGCTCAGCCTCCTTGAAAGGAACCCGTGTTCATTTTCTCTTAAGAGCATACAGAAGACTTTGTGTATTAAAATGTGTTTTATGTTATGTCTGAGCCACAATGGAAAATGAATAATATTTTAAGCAATGATTATAAGGAATAATGTAGAGGGAAGCAGCATGGTATAGCCTGATCTCATCAGATTTTGGAAGCTTTGCAGGGTCAGTACTTGGATGGAAGATTGCCAAAGAAGGCTCTGCTGAGGAAGGCAACGACAAACCACCTCTGCTTCTCACATGCCTTGAAACCCCCCCCCCCCCTTGCCGGAGTCACCATAAGTTGGCTGCGACTTGATGGCACTTTACACACACACACACATATCACATACTGTTTTGGAGTATTAATGACCAGTTTTAGTTATATAAATGTTTGACCACATGACATTTTGAAATGTATAGATTCTTTTTTGTAAACTGCTCTCCTGGAAAGAAGTTTTGTTCAAAAAGTGTTGGGATTCTTGAATAAATACTGCTTATGCAATTATATTATTCCTTCTGTTGTTGTGCAAAAAACAAACAACAAAAAAGCATCTCCTTTTGTCCCAGTCTTCAACTCGTGTACTCTTGTTTTCTTTTGCCTCCTCAGCCTGTCCCTTTCGCTGCAAACTCTGCCCCTTCCTTTAGCCACCCTGGTCCATACCTCTGTCCTTCAGCTTCTGGATAATGTTGATCTCCTTCCAAGAGAGCTTTCCTGAGCTAGGTATGCAGATTCTGTCCCTTGGTCGCTGTATGATTTTCCCCCAAGGCCAGTGACCTTTCATTTCTCTCACAGAAGCTCTTCACCATCTTATTTTATGTCACCTTCCCTGACCTGGTTTTATTCCACCTCCCTACCACTTCCCAAGATATAAAACATGAACTTGGATTAGCATGGTTGCAATCATTACCTAATAATTTTGTTTGGAAGGTGAGTTAGAAATACATGTGAATGTTCCACAACTTCAGAGTCGCTTGGCCAGTGGCTTTGGGAGTTGACTTGTAGGCATCTGATAAGCAGTTTTAAGTCCTGTGTGCATAATATGTGAATGTTGTAAGTTGCCTTAAACCAAAAGAAAAAGCAGGATATAAAATAATAAGGTATATATAGACATATTTTGAGTTTGGTAGAATTGAGGTTCATTGTGATGCAAACAAAAAACTGTCTGGAAATGCAGGAGACCTAGCAGTTGGAGTTTTGCCATGTATGCCTGAATAGTGAAGGAAAGAGAGTGAGATACCCTATGCAAAACACAAAATTGCAGTCTCTTTCCTGGTAGTTCCCTCCTATCATTTAAATTGGATTTAAAGAGCCCAAACTGAACAAGGACTGGATGAGATAAAGGGAAAGGAATATAGAAGAAAGTGCTACGTGGGCTAGAGTGCAGTAGATAGAACATACAGATCCTTTGCCTCCCCCAAATTGACCTGGTATTAAATATATATAGTGTTCATCTGTATGGGAGTGTCATGACTAAGTGTTAAAATTTATTTCATGACCTTTAGAAAAGTGATCTGACTTTAACTGTACTTAGAAATCTGCTGTTGATAATCTAATACTGGATATCCTTGCTAAAGTAAAATATTGATTGTTAAATTGTAATAAATTTGAGGCACTGTGTCTTTTGTTTTGTTTTTACCTGAAGACAGAAGGTAGTTTACCACAGTGGAATCTAAACATTACAGTAAGTTTAAGAAAAAAAGTGGTCATCTAACTTAGTCACAGTTCTCCTGTATCTTAAGTACTGGAAGGTAGACAGTCTCTAGAATACAGTATACTGCTATTTGCCTTAACTTTATTGTGTTGATGTAAAATATTTAAAAAGGCAATGGCAGGGTCAGGCTGTTAGTGAGAAATTTGAAAAAATGTGAACTTTCAAACAATGCTGTTTTGATGTGGATATAAATGACTACATAAAACAAATACTACAACAAGTATGCGTGTTTTATACATGCACATGTTCACTAAAAAGTAGAATAAATCATCTTGATTTGATTTGGGTGATACATGTCCTCACTCTATGCTATAAATCCACACACACACACCAACCTGACTCTCTATCTCACTGCCAGAGTTGCCAAATGTGTGACCATAATGTTTGAACCGGATTTATCCAGGGTGGGTCAGATTGCGTGATTGACCTTTGGGTATTATCTGGAATACTGAATGTGCTTTTTGGGGCTTTGGATGTAACCGTGCATGCATAACTCAGATTTTTGCATCAGTATATGGACATCTGGAAGGTTAGGTATGCTTGAGTGGGATAGGAGGGCATCTAATCTTACATCCTCACTAATGCATAGGAATAGGGATGGAGAAGAATATTGTTCAACCTCTTTGTTGGTATAGCATCTGTATTTATCTGATGTGACAGTGGAATTCATGCATGCAGTATGTTGGAGCTGCTGCTTCATTTTTTCAAATGTACATCTATGATTTTAAGGCTCCTCCAGGTGAGTCGTTCAAGAAGCTAGCTACTTGTTGGATTGCTCACAGAAGTGGACCATCACATATAAATGAACAAAGTAGTTCAAGATAACACATGTAAACAAACTCTTGGTGACTTTATATGCTATTATTGATGAGGTGGAAGAGTTAAGACCACTTTGTTCTCCCATTTGTTATTTTTGTCAAGCATTTATTGAAAGTAAAGCCATTATGGTGACACATACCATGATATAGATTTAAAAAGCTAAGAATATATTTGCTTGAAAAATTGTCTATCTGATCATAGAAGATTTTTTGCTGTATTAGAAAACATATTCCATTTAAACAATAGAACATCTTCTTTAATATTCCCTGTGCTGTTCCAAATAATATTAACTATTCGCTTTTATCTACACACACATTAAGCTTTTTAAAAAGGGTGACATACTTAGATTTTATTCTTTTTTCCTGTGTATGCATTATTCTTTTGAAAGATTGATCTAGGTTTAAAAAAAATCTGCTGAAGAGCAAATAGAAAAAAAGAATACTAGCTAATCTAAATTGGGAAATGAAGAAGGCTTTTTTAAGCATGAAAATTTCATCATCTTGTCAGCTGGCAGAATGCCTGCTGTGTGGATTCACAAAGGCTAAGAATTACACTTTCATGAAATTTTCCTCACTAACTGCCCTGGTTAATTTGAAAGATAACCCACTGTTCTAATTCATCCCTCAATTGGGTGGTGCAGGTTTTATCTTTGATCTGACAAAGCATTTGTGTTAATCGTTTTGGCCCTCTACTAGACACTCTTGGGATTGTGCTTTTACAATAAATGTGTCTGTGATAGCTCTTTAGTCGATTATACTTACAATAGATCTATAGAACTGGTAATTAATTCTCTGCTGCTTTGGAAATGGGAAGAATAGGTGTAACTCTGTCAAGTGCTACTGGAAGTTTGTTTAGCTGGTTCATTTTTGAAGTGTTACCCTTAGCTTTCAATGAAATATGTATGGTTTAGGGTAGCTTGTTCTGAAGTGCCTAGCTATAAGTGGGCAAACTGTACCCAAGGTGTATGGTTTATGGCTACATCTCTTTCCTGTGGCAAAATGGATACTTTAAAGGATAGCCATTAATTTTTTTTTCAAATGAAAACCAGCCATCTAGTTTAACCTGTATCTTTGGGGAGACTACCAGTACTAATAGTTGTGATCATCACTGTATAGGTTTTCACATTACCTTATTGCTTGAAGTATTTGTCCGGGGGGGGAGCTTATTTATTGCAAAGTACTCCAATGAAAGTACTCAAATTTGGCTACAAATACCCATCTTGTTTCGTAGTGTTTGTGTTTGTTGTCACACAGCTATGTTATTTTTACAGATAATGTATCCCTGTGGTATATTTTTATATTGTGAAGAAAGTGTTTAAGTACAGGAACTGCAAGCATGTTTGATCTGCATGAACAACAAATCTTTTGGCTTCAGGAGAGGCTTTATGTAAATATCTTTCTTTTGCACTCTTGCATGTTATTCAAACAGGCCACTGTTTTTCAAGAATGTGTTTAGGAGGTTATTGAACTGCTAAATACATTTTATACTACTCTTCTGTGAAAATTCAGTGTTAAATACCCCTCAGAATTTCTTATTAACACTGGTAGGGTAGGAATTGTTGCATTAGGATGGAAATACAAACAGTACAGGTTCAAATGAAATTGTTTGCATGTTGGTGTGTTTCCATAAAGACATACAAACCACTTCGTCGGATCAGATACCAGAGTCCATCTGATCTAGGCTTCTGTCTCCAGCAGTGGCCAGCTAGACATGTACCTGCAGAGATTCTAAGTACCATCATTCTCTCGCCAGTATCTAACAGAGTTAGGTTGCCTTTGAACATAGTTGTTTTGTATTATGTCTGATAAAGTTTGAAGGTTTCTTCATCTGAGAAATGTAACTTGGTTTCTAGATTACAGAAGAATGGCATAGCTATCCTGAAGCCAGTAGCTTATGGTAATCATATCATATTTGCTATATTGCCAATAGTTAATATTTGTTTCAGCCTTGTTCCAGATTTTTACTCAGATTTAATTTCCATATCCTAATCCTATTACATTGCTTACTAGATGTCCTATCCTATTGAGTGCGTTTCCTGCCTTCATGTCTCCAAGGTGGAGTCTGTGTCATTTGGGTCTATGAAATATCAGTATACTAAGTAATTATTTCAGGATGGTCTTTCTACACAATATTTTCCTCTCTCTTAGATACTGATCTGTGGTCCCATTCTCTCCCCCCCCCTAATTATTAACAGTGCATATTTTCACATCTCTGATTAAATTTATAATCTTATAGGTGGAAATAGTGAGCTCAGAAGGAAGCTTAACTCTGGGAGTTCGCTATCACTCACCAGATCAAAGGTTACATGATGATTTAAAAACAGCAAAAGAATTAAGAAAAGCAGCTAGGTGAAATAACTGTGTCATAATAGGTGACTGGGTCAATATGTGTTTAAGTCAAGAGAAAGAGATTGGGTTTCTAGATACTCTCAATGACTGTACTATGCAGCAGATGGTCACAGAATCTACAGAAACAATCCTGGACTTGGTCCTAAGTAATGCTCAAGACCTGGTGATAGATGTAAACGTGGTAGCACCAGTTGGGAACAGTGACCATAATGCTATTAAGTTTAGCATTTATGTAAATAGGGAGTTGCCCCGAAAGACCAACACAATCAGATTTAACTTTAGAAGCGGTTGTTGTTGTTGTTGTTGTTGTTGTTGTTCAGTCGCACAGTCGAGTCCGACTCTTTGCGACCCCATGGGCCAGCTCCCGCCAGGCCCTCCTGTCTTCCGCTGTCCTCTGAAGTTGGCTCAATTTCATGTTTGTTGCGTCGATGACACTGTCCAACCATCTCATCCTTTGCCGTCCTTGTCTTCTTTGACCTTCAATCTTTCCCAGCATCAAGGTCTTCTCCAGTGAGTGCTCCCTTCTCATTTGGTGGCCAAAGTATTTGAGCTTCAGTTTCATTATCTGGCCTTCCAGGGAACAGTCAGGGTTGATTTCTTTTAGGATTGACTGATTTGATCTTCTTGCAGTCCAAGGGACTCTCAAGAGTCTTCTCCAGCACCTTGGTTCAAAAGAATCTATTATTCGGCGCTCGGCCTTCCTTATAGTCCAACTCTCGCAGCCATACATGACTACTGGGAATACCATTGCTTTGACCATGCGGACTTTTGTTGGCAGGGTGATGTCTCTGCTTTTTATCATGCTGTTTAGGTTCGCCATCGCTTTCCTCCCAAGGAGCAGGCGTCTTTTAATTTCATGGCTGCTGTCACAGTCTGCGGTGATCTGGGATCCCAGGAACGTGAAGTCTGTCACCACTTCCACAACTTCCCCTTCTATTTGCCAAGGAGTGATGGGGCCGGATGCCATGATCTTAGTTTTTTTTATGTTGAGCTTCAAGCCCCCTTTTGCGCTCTCCTCTTTTACCCTGAGCAAGAGGCTCTTTAGGTCCTCTTCACTTTCTGCCATTAGAGTGGTATCATCTGCATATCTGAGGTTGTTGATCTTTTCCCCAGCAATCTTAATTCCCACTTGTGATTCATCCAGGCCAGCATTTCGCATGATGTACTCTGCATATATATTAAATAAGCAAGGTGACAATATACATCCTTGTCGTACTCCTTTTCCTATGCTAAACCAATCAGTTGTTCCATATCCGGTTCTAACTGTCGCTTCTTGGCCCTTATACAGGTTTCTCAAGAGACATGTGAGGTGGTCTGGTACTCCCATCTCTTTAAGGACCTGCCATAGTTTGTTGTGATCCACACAGTCAAAAGCTTTAGCATAGTCAATGAAGCAGAAGTAGATGTTTTTCTGGTACTCTCTTGCTTTCTCCATAATCCAGCGAATGTTGGCAATTTGATCTCTAGTTCCTCTACCTCTTCGAAACCCAGCTTGTACTTCTGGTAGTTCTCTATCCACGTACTGTTGAAGCCTAGCTTGTAGGATCTTGAGCATGACCTTGCTAGCGTGTGATATGAGTGCAATTGTGCGATAGTTTGAACATTCCTTGGCATTGCCCTTCTTTGGGATTGGAATGTATACTGACCTTTTCCAATCCTGTGGCCACTGTTGCGTTTTCCAAATTTGCTGGCAAATTGAGTGCAGCACTTTAACAGCATCATCTTTTAAGACTTTGAATAGCTCAGCTGGAATACCATCACCTCCACTAGCTTTGTTGTTAGTAATGCTTTCTAAGGCCCATTTAACTTCCTTGAAGAGATCTCTAGTCCTTCCCGTTCTATTGTTTTCCTCTATTACTTTGCACTGTTCATTCAGGAAGGCCTCCTTATCTCTCCTTGCTGTTCTCTGGAAATCTGCATTCAGTTGGGTAAATCTTTCCTTTTCGCCTTTGCCTTTCGCTTTCCTTCTTTCCTCTGCTATTTGTAAAGCGGTAACTTTTCTCAAATGAGGGTGATTGTGAAGAAGAAACGGAAAGGAAAGGTAAGGAGGTTCAGAGCCCTTTGGGAAGCTTGGAGACTATTTAAAACTACAATATCGAAGCTTAGATACAAGGTATATCGCAGGATAGGAAAGGTACAAATAGGTATTTAAAAAGGCCTACATGGTTAACAAACAAAGTAATGAAAGCAGTAAAAGGTAAGAAGGATTCCTTTAAGTGGTGGAAGGCTAGTCCAAGTGAGGTAAATAAAAGGGAATACAGGCTTCGGCAAATGAAATGCAAGTTGGTGATCAGATAAGAAAAAAAAATCCAATTTGTGAACCAGATTCTCAAAATTCTGTCTCTGATTATGTGACTTCTTTCTTGTGTTATGATTTTTTTAGCTGATGTCTTAATGCATAAATAATTGTGTAAGCCTTCATCAAGGTCTGCTGATTTTAATTTTACTATTCTTTGTCTTGGGTTTTTAATCCAATCCACAATCCAGACAAGACCTGCTGCTTGGTAAATATAATTTTTAATTTGGAATTTCTGGATTTTAAACAAGGAAGCAGACAGACTAAGCACTCTCATGAGTGGTCCATCAAGGATACTTATCTAGACCCAGTTTTGCCCTCTGGGGGCTCCCAGATGTGGACATGTTTGCCACAGAGGAGAAAGTGAAGGCTGCCAGGTTTTGTTCCTGTAAGAAAAATAGGGCTCACCAAAGAAAATTACTCTTCTATATCTTTAACACACTTAGTTGTATTATTATACCAAATTTCCTTATAACAAATTTCCTGTATTAACTAGCATTCATTCATTATATATGAAGTACATTTCATGAACATAAGCAAAGCCAGTAAATGATAATATGAGTACAATACAAAACAATACAAAATCTTTTTTTTTTTAATACTTGCCCACATGGGCAAAGTTTATTAGTTTTTTGGGGGATTACACAAAACAAAATGAGCAATACATTTTTAAAATATCTAGACATTGTCTTGCTCACAACATCTTTAGATACATAGTTCCTTTTCCCTCCTTGTTTAACTTTATATTCCACAACAAATATCATTAATCAAAATTCTATTCCCAATATATAGTTCATTTTTCTATATCCTATCTGCTATATTTCATTTTATCTATGCTACCCAATTATTAATCAGTTTTATAATCATAAAAATAGAAAGGGAAAGAAACAGGTGTTTCAACAGTTTAACAGTTCTAATTTGGGCACATATTTCTTGTATAATAACAATTTAGTCCCTTTAATATATTCCTTCACCTTTTTAGCTTTCAAAATCCCATATACTTGCAAACTTAAGCATAGTATTTTATATTTTTCTTAGCTTTACAGTGCCAATATGTTTTCACCTTGCTCTATGTAACTCCATCTTTTCTCTCACAATAATAAATCATTACATCTTCTCTAGGTGATCAGCCCATTACTATTTTTTTTCTCTGCAAAGCCCACTCTAAAAATCAAACTGTCCTATAAGTTTTTTCCCCCTCAGCCTTCAGTTAGAGCACTACAGATATCCCAAACCTGTTGTTTCAAACAGACCAACCATTACTTATAACTTTCACTAATCAATTGGAACAATAAAAATAGTCAATATTTATAACTACAGGTTATACAAAATCTTGATGTAGTTATTCTTGACGTTGTTTTGGCTGAGCTCCTGGAATGTTTACTCTTTGAGAAGTCCTGACGGAACTGTAAAGTGTGCAAAGCAAACTGAGGAGTCCTCGTTATATGAGTTCCCAAACAGTGTTTATCACTCCTTTATTTGAAAACATGTAGTTCCAAGTAATGTAAGAGATAAAGAGAACACACTTTCCTAGGATTAAACTGCGGTTTCGTGTGTCTTTTTCAACTCTATCAGTTGATGTTTGTCACCAATCTCTTGCCGTGGCACAAACAGGAATGACAATAATGTGGATCAATGCAACCTCTCTCTAATGTCTTCCCAAACCTCTTCTAATTTTACTATTCTTTGTGTTGGGTTTTTAATCCAGTCCTGGGCTGGGATTGGCCCAGGTTCTCTCGGGAATGTCTTTCAGATTTCTTGGAAGGGGGGCCATTTTCATCATTTATCTGTGCCGTCCCACATGGGGCGCATGAGCAGGCCTGCCCATGGAGAAATTTTAAAGCTAAAAGCCTCCAGGGGTTGCTATGCACCAGAACTGGAAGCTCTTTTCCCGCCCAGAGACCACGGGCTCTGGAGCTCGACCACCCCCACCCTCAGTCCCTCCTTTGCTGCCAAAGGAGCTGGCCCATAGCCAGATTTTTTTTGTTTGAGGGGCATTTAATTTTTAAGGGGGCAGTTAAATTACAGTTAATTAAATTAATCTGAATGCCTGTCTTTAAAGGGAGAGGCCTGTTTCTACCCCTTCCTTTCAAGGGACAGGGCAGCAAGCATGTCAGTTACTAGGAAAAAGCAGCTCAGAGAACATTTTAATGCCTTCTGAAGGCAATTAAATGCTCTCTGAGCTGTCCTTTCCGAGGTCCCATGTTGCTCCCCCAAAATTCCACAGTGGGAGAGAGAGGGAAGCCTGAGGGCAATCCACAGCTCTCTCACTCTGACTGCTGCAAGCAGCAGGCAATGGGGGGGGGGGCTCTAAAAAAAAGGTTTCTGGCATGGCTATTTGTGGGGCAGGGCTTTTAATTAAGGGGGCGGGACCCCTAAATACCCACTATAGCTATGGGCCAGCTAAGGAGAAGACTGTTAGTGTTTGTTCTTCCAGTTCCTAAATGTTTGTGAGTTGTTCGATCTGTTTTGTTGATTGAGCTGGCCTATGGCACAGAGAGCTTTATTTAAGAAATGCACCTTGTGTGGTAGTAAAATGATCCAGACTGATTAACACAACCTCTGTCTGTTCTGTTTGGATTACAGACATAATGTTTCCCCCTCCAAGGCTAGGGGACATCGGGCTTCAAAACTTAAAATGGCGCTTTGGGAGAAAGCCCTTAAGGTTTGGACCATCCGTCAAAGTCAATGGCATCTCCAGAAAAGTTGTTGAATTCTGGATCTTTAGAATCAAATTGCTTGGCTTTGCCTCCTGGTTCTGTATTGCAACAGATCCATTCAAGATTGCAATCTCTGCCCAACCACTGCTCCTCCTTGGAGCATCCAGGTCAGAAACCTAAAACCAAATCTAAGAACAAGGAAAAGTGCAAGTCTGAATTGCAGCAGTGCGCCCCTGTCAGTACTCTGAAACCAAGGCAGGTATTCAAAGAGAGTTTGGGAGGTCTTGATTTCTGAAAGAGAGGTAGAGACTGATCTTCCAGCTGGGCAAGCTCCACACTACTCCGAACCCAAGAGATGGCTATGATTCCATGGTCTCAGCCTCACTCTCCAATGTATTGGCCTTTGCAGCCTTACTTGATGTCACCAGCCTATTTAGCTGAATGGAGTGACAATTTGCTCCTAACCCTAGAGATATGGGATCTTATCATTATCCTCATTGGGTTTCTTCCTACTCACCATCAGCCACAGTCTCTTGTATACTTCACTCCCCTGTGCCTGGGGAAAAGGGGAGGACAAGGCCATGGATCTGATACTGCCTCTAATACTAGTCTGGATGAAAGAGTGGGTGAACTTTCACCTGCATCCCCCACTGAAGAACTCTGCATGTATGGAGAACAAATGCTCCATATGTTACCCCTACCAGCGTAGATTTTAAGATTGCTGCCTTCAGTTTCTGGGGGAATTTAGCTAAATGGCAGGCCTCAGTGAAAGGTTATTAGTGGGGACATCCTACCTATGTTTGTTTATTTATTACATTTCTACCCTGTCCTCACACCGAGGTGGCTCAGGGTGCCTTACAAACAGTTTAAAACAACATACAATTTAAAACCAGCAAATACAAGGTATAAAGTACAATAAATACAATGAAACTAAGTAAAAACGGCGGCATCCTATGATAAAGTGCTAGTGCGACCCAACCGGTACAGTCAGTTCTTATTTGAATGCTTGGTGAAACAGCTCAGTTTTTACGGCTTTATGGAACTGCTGGAGGTCCCGTAGAGCTCTAATCTCATTGGGGAGCTTGTTCCACAGTGTTGGTGCCACCAGGGAGAACGCCCTGGTTACCACCAACCTGGCATCCCTAGGACCAGGGAAGGCCAGGCGGTGTTGTGTTTCAGACCGCAGTGCTCTTGGGGGAATGTACGGGAAAAGGCGGTCCCTCAGGTAGGCAGGCCCCTGACCATTTAGGGCTTTAAATGTCAAAACCAGCACCTTGAAGCGAATCTGGAATGCTATTGGAAGCCAGAATGCTATTGGAAGCCAGTGCAATGACTTCAGCACAGGCTGGGTGTGCTCCCACATGGGGAGGCCCATCAACAACCTGACTACCACGTTTTGCACCAGCTGCAGCTTCCGAAGTTGCCCCAAGGGCAGCCCCATGTAGAGAGCATTACAGTAGTCTAACCTTGAGGTGACCATAGCGTGGATCACTGAAGCCAGATCATTGTGTTCGAGGAAGGGGACCAACTGCCTAATTAGCCGAAGATGGTAAAAGGCTGCCTTGGCAGTGGCTGCTACCTGGGCCTCCATTGTCAAGGAAGCATCCAGGAGCACACCCAAACTCCTGACCCTCGGTGCTGGCACCAATGGCGTCCCACCGAAGGCTGGAAGAGGGGCCCCTAACCCTGAGCCACTCCGATTCAGGCACAGGACCTCCGTCTTCATCAGTTTCAGCTGACTCAACCTAAGCCATCCCACCACATCCTGCAATGCCCGGTCCAGATCTTCCGGGGTAGAGCCAGACTGACCGCCCAACAACAGATAGAGCTGGGTGTCATCCGCATATTGGTGACACCTAAGCCCATGCCTCCGGGCAATCTGGGCAAGGGGGCGCATATAGATGTTAAATAGCATTGGGGAGTGCACTGCCCCTTGGGGCACTCCACAAACTAGTGGGTGCCTTCGGGACATCTCCTCCCCAAGTGCCACCCTTTGTCCCCGACCTTGGAGAAAGGAGATAAGCCATTGCAAGGCCAGCCCCCGAATCCCCACTTCGGTGAGGTGGTGGGCGAGCAGCTGATGATTGACCATGTTGAACGCCGCTGACAGATCTAACAACAGCAGCACCGCCGTCCCGCCCTGATCCAGATGCCTTTGGAGGTCATCCGTGAAGACGACCAGTGCTGTCTCCGTCCCATGACCAGGGCGGAAGCCAGACTGGAAGGGATCCAGCATGGAAGTGTCATCCAGAAAGCTCTGCAACTGTATCATCACCGCCCTCTCTACTAATTTGCCCAGATACTGAAATTGTCACTTTGGAGCATAAACCAAAGGACAAGATCCTGAGCTGCCTTTATTCAGAGTCTTGAGGTGTCATTGCTCTCCCGGTACTGGAACTGTGGCAGAACCTTGCCTCTTTGCAGCCCACCTTGAGGAGAGTGGAGCACTTCTGTAGAATTAAGAAGGAAACCTTTAATTATCTGTTAACACATCCTCCACCATCTTTCATGGTTATGGAAGACATGCAGCCCAGGGAACACCAATCTTACCATTCTGCACCCACTGACAGAGAGGGCAGAAAATTAGACAACTTGGGACAGAAGTTTTTCTCTTCCTCAACGTTGAGTTTCAAGATTTTCAACTATCAAACCATTATGGTTGGTTACCAGCTTTTCCTATGGAAAGGAGGCTTCCGTACTGGAGTTTCTGCCTGAAGGCAAGTGTCCTCTTGCTGAGGTTCTGCACACAGAGGCTATTAAACTGTCAAAGCAGCAGATTAATGCAGGCCGATATTCAGCAGACTCTTGAGCTATAGCAAGTTCAGTTGTACTCTCTGGGCAGGAAAAAAGCTTCTGGCTCCAGTGCCCCTTGGAGGCTTTTATCTATAAAACCTCTCTGTTGGTAGGCCTACTCATGTGCAGTCCCTCATGTGTACCTGCACAGAAGATACTCTATGAATGACAGTTACAGATAAGTGCAACCCTGTTCTCCGGTGGTCCAGGAGTGGGGCAGTCCTTGACTCCTTACTCCTGGGAAAGCACCTCCCCCTTCCATAGGCAGGGCCGGCAAACTTTGATCCCAGAGGGGAGGGGCTTATCCTCTGATCCCCAGTCTTACCGGCCCTGCCTTCTGAGCAGGATGTGCTGGCTGTGCTCTGAAGAGCACGAAGATCCCAGAAGACACTGGAAGGTCAGAAGAAGAAGCGGAGACCTAAAGGGCAATGGTAGAAAGTATTTACTTTCCAGCCCTAAAATATATTCGAGAACTGCAGGCCTCGATTTACAATGAATCCGGCGCTGGCAGTCCTGGGAGGCCCCCAGGCGGTCACAGCGTCGAGAGGAACGCCTCGGACCCCGCTGGGAAGGCGGCGGTAAACTGCTCTCCCCCCCCCCATCCAGCCGCGGCGGCGTGCAGCGGTTTTGGGGACAGACGCTCA